>NC_053434.1:34215053-34467780 GCF_007990345.1 Gossypium hirsutum
TTCCGAATAAGTTCATTGTCCTTGGGCATACAAACCCTATCTCTAAACTTTAAACATCCATCAGGACTAACTCAGAAATGTGACTCAATACTAGACTCCTATTGAGCTCTTTTTGCTTGCAAGTCATCATCATTAAGCTGCGCATCATGAATTTCCTGCAGAAATGTGGGCCTAGCCTCCAGCTCGGCCAGAATTGAACCTTCATTAAGTAAAGTCAAACGAGTAGCCATGGCTCTCAAAGCATACAGGGATTTTCTACTCAAGGCATTGGCGACCACATTCACCTTTCCCTGGTGATAGTCAATAATCAGATCATAATCTTTAATTAATTCTAACCATCTCCGCTGTCTCAAATTTAATTCTTTACGAGTCATCATATATTTCAAACTCTTATGATCCGTGAATATACGGCAAGTCTCTCCATACAAATAATGCCTCTAAATTTTTAAGGCAAAAACAATAGCGGCAAGGTCTAGGTCGTGGGTTGGATAATTCTTTTCATGGGGCTTCAATTGCCGTGAAGCATATGCTATCACCTTGCCATCTTGCATAAGTACACAACCCAATCCATTTAAGGATGCATTGCTGTAAACTACAAATTCTTTTCCCAGTTCAGGTAGCACTAAAATAGGAGCTTCCGTCAGCAATGTTTTTAACTTCTCAAAACTTTACTGACACTTCTCCGTCCATTCAAACTTAACGTCTTTTTGAAGTAACTTCGTCATCGGAGTCGCTATCGTAGAAAATCCTTTTACAAACCTTCGATAGTAACCGGCTAAGCCCAAAAAGCTTCTGACATCGGTTACATTCTAAGGTGATTTCCATTCAACAATTGCAGAAATTTCACTTGGATCAACTCGGATGCCTTCACCAGAAACTATATGACCCAAAAATCCAACCTCCTGTAGCCAAAACTTACTCTTGCTATATTTGGCATATAGTTGCTTTTCTCGCAAGGTCTGCAACATAATTCTCAGATGCTCCGCATGCTTTGTCTCATCTTTAGAGTATATCAAAATGTTGTCAATAAACGCAACGACAAACTTATCTAAATATGACAGAAAGATCTGATTCATCAAATCCATAAACACAGCCGGTGCATTCGTCAGCCCAAATGGCATGACAAGAAATTCATAATGGCCATACCTCGTTCTGAAAGCTATTTTAGGAACATCCGAGTCTTTAACTCGCAGCTGATAATAGCCAGACCTCAAGTCTATCTTGGAGAATACGGCGGTTCCTCTCAACTGGTCAAACAAATCATCGATCCTTGGCAAAGGATATTTATTCTTGATAGTCACCTTGTTCAGTTGCCGATAATCGATACATAACCTTATCGAACCATTTTTCTTCTTTGCAAACAACACGGAGGCACCCCAAGGTGAAAAACTTGGCCTAGCGAATCCTTTATTTGTCAGTTCTTGCAACTATGCTTTTAACTCTTTCAGCTCCGTAGGTGCCATTCTATACGGGGCAATGGAAATGGGATTCGTCCCTGGTACCAGCTCAATACCAAACTCTATCTCCCTTTCAAGAGGTAATCCGGGTAATTCCTCCGGAAACACATCTGAATACTCACAAACTATCGGTACCGACTCAATCTTCAATTCAGTTTCCTTAGTATTCAACACAAATACAAGGTATGCTTCGTATCTTTTCCTCATATATCTCTGGGCAACCATTACAGTAATTACAACTGGCGACAAACCCAATTCTCTTGATTCAACCCGTAGAATCTTACCATCCGGGCATTTTAACTTAATGTACTTACTACCACAATTCACAATTACATCATGAAAGGCTAACCAATCCATACCAAGTATTACATCAAATTCATCAAATGGTAACAACATAAGGTTAGCCAGGAAACAATGACCTTGAATCGTCAAAGGACAATTCTTACAGACTTTATCAACCAGGACTGATCTGCCTAATGGGTTCGACACTCTAATGATGAATTCTGTAGATTCAATAGATATGTTCATACTAGATGCCAATCTCATGCAGATATATGGAAGCGTTGACCCCGGATCAATTAAAGCAACAACACTTGTATTAAAAAGAGAAATGGTACCCGCAATAACATCAGGAGAAGAGGCTTCCTCTCTAGCACGTATCGCATATGTTCTTGCCGGGGCTTGAACCTCTGCTTTTGCAGCGCCTTTTGCCTCGACTCAACTACCACTAGCACTCCCGGGATATCTCAGAGGTCTACCACGTGGGATAGGAGCATTCGGCTTCTGAGCTAATTCCTCATCTTTTTTAGCTCGTTCCGGGCAGTCTCTAAGAAAATGATCAAGAGAACCACATCTGAAACACGAGCCACTTTTCATTCGGCATTCTCCAAAGTGAAATTTGTTACAGCTCTTGTACCTCGGTTTTTGATCGTCTACACTCCCCACACTGGTTACCATCGGGGAAGAGGATTTTTGACCTTGTCGCTTAGAGCTCTTTGATCTACCCGAATATCCCACTGATGAAGTGAAGCGTTCATGTAGGCTCTTGGCTTTCTTCATGGAGAACGAGAGTGTCTTACAGCCAGACCTCTTGCTCGCAACTCGAGCCTCTTACTTAGCTTGTTTTCTTTCATTATTAAGTTCCTCTGCTTTCTTGGCTCGATCGGCCAATGCGGCAAACTCCCGTATTTCCAATATCCCAATCAACAATTTGATGTCCTCATTCAGACCTTCCTCGAAGCGTTTACACATTTCCGATTCCGTTTGGACCCATTTAGTTGTGTACTGACTTAATCGTACGAACTCTCTCTCATATTCTGCTACAGTCCTATTACCTTGTTTGAGTTTCAGGAACTCCTTTTGCTTCGAGTCCAAAAACCGTTGGCTAATGTAATTCTTCCTAAACTCTGCTTGGAAGAAATCCCAAGTAATATTTTCCTTCGGTACTACCGAGGACACGATCTTCCACCAATTGTATGCAGTGTCCTTCAAAAGAGACACAGCACACTTCAAACATTCCTCGGGTGTGCATGACAAATCATCTAGTACCCGCGTAGTATTTTCGAGCCAGAACTTAGCTCTTTCAGTGTCATCATCAACTTTCGCTCTGAATTCCTCAGCCCCATACTTTCTAAGCTTATCTACCGGGGCTTTACCGATTCTCATCGGTGTCATACCTCGTGGCACATCCTCATCAGGTTGGTTAGGGGCGGGGGTGGCCTTGGTATATTGGGGCGATTTCTTAGATAATCCCCAAACTATTCAATATCATATCAAATATGGCAGCTTGGGCCTTTTCTCGGCCTTCTAACATCAGCCTTCTACTACTGCTAAATACAGCTCGTTGTACTGAAGCTAGAGCATGGCTCTCGGCTCCCTCAGACTCATCTTGTGCTTGATTGGAAAACGTTTACTATATTCAAAACAATTTAAACAATTAGGAGATGTCACACTATCAACATTCAAATAATGGCATGTATAGCGAACTTTAACAATTCTCTAGGTAGTCCTAGAACCGAATAATCGTAGCTCTGATACCAATAAATGTAACACCCCTCACCCATATCCAACATCGGGAAAGGGTTCGAGGCATTACCGAAACTTTACACTTTCAATAAACTAACTCGGGTCACGAATTTCATTCAAACTTAAAACTTTCCATTTATGAATATTTTGTCGGTCTTCGAGACCTATAACATACCAAGGGGCTATGCAGAACAAATACATGCACATTCCATTAACCTTGGATTTCATAAAAACTTTTCTTTGTCAAGAAGTGTCACACGCCCGTGTTGGTTGGCCGTGTGAACTCACACACCCGTGTAACTTAGGGCATGCCCATGTGCTAACCCCGTGCTCAAAACTTAAGCATTCTGTTAAATTAACATGGCCAAGGCACATGCCTGTGTGCCCTACCCGTGTGCTAATTTGATTTAAAATTTAAGGTGCAAGGGACACACGACCATACCACATGCCCATGGAAATGAACCGTGTGTCACACACGGCCTAGACACACACCCGTGTGTTCAACCATGTGGACTCTAATAGGCTATTTTCCAAGCCTAAAGTCACCCCTTATGCTTAGAAATTTCCAAGTTTGAGAGAAAACACAATTTTGTACTTGTAAATAATTTTAATGAAACTCATTACAAAGAAACCTTATATCATTGGTTTCATACGTGATAGGTTATTTCCCTTCTAGTGTTTATGGGGTGCTTATGTTGTTGTCACACAATTCAAGATTTGGCTCGTTTCTGAACTCATTGCTAACTATAGCAACCCATCGTATAAGAGCATAAACATGCGTATAAAGACAAGTTATGGTCTACTTCCAAATATGCCAATTTCCATGGCCTTATATAAAAAGATGAATACATCTTTACATGCCTTCATTTGGCAATTCAAATGGTACATTTGACAAAATATTTAAAGCCCTACACATGCCATTACCAAAATAGAAGTATCTTTATACCAAAGCTTGACTAGTTGATAGTGTGTTGACTCTCCAACCGCCTTCCAATCCTTATGAGTCCTCGAGCCCTGTAAAACAGGAAAAGAAGAGGGGGTACGTATTTTCATGCTTAGTAAGATCAAATAACCGAAAAGTAAACTTATCGAGTAATTAGCATACATCCATACTTAATTCATAACATCATCCATTATGACATGATTTCCTATCACATGCACTCAATCAATGAGTTAGTCATTTAACTAAGCATCATGTAATTTATATAGACGAGCTCATCATTCAACATTTCTTTCACTTATATATATATGTGTGTGTGTGTGTGTGTATCCCATATTAATCTCGTTGAGTTTCTAGGAAATCTCGATGAATTACCCATTATCCGTCAATTCTTACGAATGATCATTTTACATATATGTACTCCGTGAACCTCACATTTCATGGCAGAATTACCAGTCCAGGCTAATTTCCTCATATCATGAACTCATAAGGTGATGTCGGGATTACCAGACCAGGCTAAATCCCTTATAGCGACAAACACCCTTAATGAACTCAGATCTGAATTACCAGTCCTGGCTAAATTCAGACCCTAATAGGATTATCCGTCCAGGCTAAATTCTCCATGCACACATATTCTCCGGGAGGCTTGATCATTCAAAGAACACCCGTCCGGGCTAGATTCCTTTTCATACTTGAGATCACAGATTACCCGTCCGGGCTAAATCCATACTGCAACACATGCAAGATCTCAATTCACATGTAAAACATGGTTTATCCATCGAATCCCCTTTTTAAACTCAGCCGAGATAATTGTCATGAAGTCATTACCAAAGGTGCATTTCATACATTTCCATGCCATCGATAAATGCAAATATCATGCATTCATAAATCATACAATTATGCATATTAGAGGTTTACTTCGGGTTATTCGAACTTTCCTGGTGCCCGTTTCAGAGATATGTTTCGGTTATTTCGAAATCTTGTGTTTACCACGATCGACCTCCGGAATTTGTTCCTCAGGGTCTATAACAGAAAAATTACTTCATTAATACCCCGCATTATACATTTCGTGTTTAATATCTACCTCCGGTCCAAGTGACCATTTTGCCCCTAAACTTTCACATTTTTACGATTTAGTCCCTAAGCTCGTATAATGAAATGCATGCAATTTCTACCTTACCCAAGCCTAACCAAACATTTTTTCTTTCTTATAGTATCCCACATTTTCCTTTATTTTCTTATTTCTGCCACACATTTACATCTTTCGCAAAATGGTCCTTATAAGGGTTTCTCATGAAAATAAACTAAGAAAAGATGTTTATCACACATTAATCTTTCATATTCCTCCATGATCCATCAAAATATAATTAACTCATGCATGGGTAAATTTTTAAACATGAACCCTAGCATGAAATATGGGTAGAAATGGAGAGAGCAAGCTACCGGGATTTCAAAAATACGAAGAGCATGAAAAACGAGGCTTAGAAGCACTTACTTTTTAGCTTGGAAAGCTTGAAAACCCTAGATATGGTGACCCTTGAAATTCGGCTGGATGAAGGAGAAAATGAGCTGATTTTGGTCCATTTTTCCCATTTTAATTCATTAAAATGACAAATGACCAAAATGCCCTTATGCCCTTTCTTTAAAATTTCATCCATGCAAGCCCATTTTTGTCCAAAAATTTAGAATTTGGGCAAATTGCTCTCCATGACCTTCAAATTCATAATCTAAAGCAACTTCATACAATTTGCTTCTAGAAACCAAGTTTTTCAATTTATTCAATTTAGTCCCTAATTTCAATTGGACATCTTTTACTCAAAATTTCTTCATGAAACTTTAACACATGCATACACTCATATTCTAGGCCTCATAATAATCATAAAATAAATATTTTTTATGTCAGATTTGTGGTCCCGAAACTACTATTCCGACTAGGCCCTATTTCGGGATGTTACATAACTGATTGAACACCTCTACAGCTAACCCCCTTTTATCTCTCAACCTCACCTAAGCTTAACCAAAGAAACAAACCAACTAGAAGCAACGACCAGTCCAATAGTAGATAGTGACATTGCTATAAGATAAATATTTGATAATTACATATTTTTATAATATTGTCTATGATGATTTTTAAAAATTTTATTAATGTAATTATATTTTTAAGTCGATTCAATATTTTTATCATATTCATTTAAAATGTTATTTATATTAATATTTATTTAACGGTTAAATTTTTTTACTTAAAATAAATAATTAAAAAAATTATTTACTTTCGGATATATATGAATAAAACCTTAAATTTAATAATTGAATTATTAAAATATCAATGATTGAAAAAATATAAAATTATATATTGGAAAGGAAAATTATAAAAGAAAAAGGTAACCGTATATAGTGGACAATGTGGCAAAATATGTGTGAACATAACAAGCACAAAATTAAATTCCAAAAATAGAAACTGTTTGGAAGAAGAGAGGGAAAGAGTAATTACAAAATGGGAAAAGTCAGGTCTTATAAATGGAATATACCAAAGGATTAGTTTGTCTGAGTGAATGATGAAAACGATCTATCAGCCTAAGGGCATCAAATTATTGTCTTCTTTAAATCTATTTTTAGTTTATATATAATAGTTTATTACAAAGAGGGACCAATGCCTGCACAGTCAAGTCCCACTCGCAATCACATTCATCGGCCACTCCGACAAAATACTACGGATAAAATAATCAGCGGAGTAAGATAATCTCTACTCTCTGTATAATTCCTTGCGGGACACCTGTCGATTGAAGCATTTTATCTTTTCTTTTATCGTATAATAATGGTTAAAAGTCTTTTTTTTATCCGCACACTACATTTAATTTTTAACACAATTTGATATCTCAATTTTAATATAATTTAAATATTTATATGAATTTTCAAAATATATTAAACATTTTTATTAATTTTAGATTCATTACAATGTCATATTTTCTGGTTATATGATTATTTTTTAATTTAAAATATTACATCAATGTATTTAACAAAAGAATAAGGTAAACAATTGAACTTCAATTTATTAAATTAATTAATTTTAGATTTTAATATTTTTAAATAATTTAATAAATTTCACTTGTAAATTATTAAAAGAAGGGTTTTCCATTGATTTCATTGACAAAGTAAATCAAATATTAATTATAGTAAGAATTTTTAAATATAATGATTCATAATTTTATTATAAATTAATTTTAATCTATGATTAAAGATTTTATTTATTTTATAATTTTAAAATTCTTAATAAATCATTTTTACATAAAGACTAAAATACAAGAATTAAATAGATGCAAGATACCTTAAACATACTCAGTCATTGTTGATTAAGAAAACAATATTACTCCATGAACCTAAATTAACTCTCACTTATTTAGTAATTTCCTTTTAGATTAATTTTTTTCTTACTAATTACCTTTAATGGTTGGCATATAATTTATAGATTAGATTGGAGACCAATGACAGAGCCAAGGGGCTGACAGAGGCCAACCTTCCCTAAAATAGAAAATTTTTTATTTTTCTTCTAGACTATTTTTTTTCCTACTAATTACCTTTAATGGTTGGCACATAATTTATAGACTAGATTGGGGACCAATGGCTGAGCCAAGGGACTGATAGAGGCCATCCCTCCCTAAAATAGAAAATTTTTTATTTAGATCTTTTATAATTTATAAAATTTTAAATGAGTAATCATAAAATTGCACTTTAACCTCCCAAAAATAACAAAAATTTCATTTAATCTTTTAAAAATTATAAAGATATAGATTATTAAAATGGTAAAATTACATTTTTATTATCGTAAAAATATATAATTTAATTTCGACCCTCAAATAAACTTTTTTAGCTCCGCTAAGGTCTATATTAAAATTCTTATTAAAGTTAAACTCTTGCCATCAATAAGACTTTATCCTAATCAATAACTTAGAAAATAATTATTTTTACTCTTAGAACTAGATTTTAACTTGAATAGGAATTATCTAAATAATATTACCAAATTAGGCCATTTTACCCAAAAAACCCGTTTTTAAACATTAATAACAGAATTGGGCAGTTTGTTAGGTTATTTACCGGATTAGGCCGTTTTCCCCGAAAACAATCCGATGTCAGCATGCTTTATTGTCCATGTCAGCAAAACGCTCCCCCAGGGAAGCATTTTGCCCGTGTAACTGTTAAAAATTTGATCGTTGGTTTCCAACGATCCAAAAAAAAATTATAAAAAGGCCGCCCCAAATCATTTTTCACACAAATCTCTCACAATTTCTATAATTTTCTCAAAATTTCTTTCCATTCATTTATTTTTCACACAATTCTCTCATAATTCTCAACATTCTTTCAATATTCCCTTCAAAAATCTATCAAATTTCATTGAAATTTTCTCAAAATTCTATCAAAATTCTATCAAATTTCTTTGTTTACAATTTTTTTGAATTTAATTTTTTTAAATTAAAAAAATTCGATCGTGTTAGCAATGGCCGGAGAATTAATCCATCTCGATAATAAGCACATCTCCGTTGATCAAATGACAATGGTAAGTGATAATTTTAAATTTTCAATACTATTCGATATTTTTTCAATTTATGCAAATTTAATTAAATTTACAATACTATTTGATATTTACTTCATTTATGCAATTATAATTAAAATTTCAATATTGCTTGTTTTTTTTTTTCATTTATAATGTTTTCATTAATTAATTTATGCAATTTTAATTAATTTTTGTTTTATAAATTTTTATAATAGTCTGTAGATCGAGTGTTGCAATGCTACATTCGGAATATGTTTGGTCCTCCATCGCCGTTGATCGAGAATTACTTGCGGGAAGCGAGATTTTGGTACGTGGCCACGATAGGCCGGGGATACAAGTTGGACTTGAAACTAATCAATGCATTGATAAAGAGGTGAAGACCCAAGACGCACACTTTTCATCTTCCATGTGGAGAGTGTACTATCACTTTGGAATACGTGCATTTGCAATTGGGATTGCCGATGGATTGGTAGCAGTCTCCGGGTCCGCATCATCTACTGATTGGGGAGCTGTATGCTACGAGCTTTTGGGTGCTATACCGGATAATATTAACGGAGGTCGGATAGATGGACTGGTACCAAACACATTCCCGGAGCTGGATAATGATTTGACTGAACTCGAAAGAATACGATATGCTCGGGCATACATTCTTGAGATGATTGGAGGTTATCTAATGCCGAACTTGTCACAAAACCTCGTACATCTGAGATGGCTGCTGAAACTCGTAGATTTTAGAGCAGCCGGTGAATTGAGTTGGGGGTCTGCCATGTTTGCAACATTATACAAGGAAATGTGTGGGGCGACGCGACCGAACAAAGCCAAAATAGAAGGTTGCCTATCACTACTGCAATCTTTGGCACGATTTAGCTTTCCATTTTTACATCCTTGAGTGGACGACCCATATACATTTCTACTCATAAAGAGCTAAATTTTATATTAGATTTTACAATTATTACGTAGATTTAGAATATAATTGTATGCTAAAAATTTATTTAATTAGGTGGAACTATTCGGCGAGTTATGTCGGAATACCTACCTCTCTCAAAGATATACGGCTTCTATTAGACCAACGATCGGAAGCACAAGTAAGTATTAAATAAAATATATACATAATAAAATAGTTGTTTCGTATTTAGTATTTAGTATTATGTATTATGTATATAAGTAATATTTTTATCATGTTCATATAGTTTCAATGGACACCATACGAGGATCCGGCAAGTTGGGCAATAATTCCAGATAAATTCCTTCAAAATCCAAACGTTTAGCATGTGAAGGTCCCATTGCTGAACTATGCTACCGTAGAGATACACCAATCAGATAGAATGCAATTTGGATTCCGACAACCGATTCCCGTGGCACCCGAGGTGTTTGATGATAAGCACAAAGTCGACTTACGGCAACTGCATACGAATTGGCCGAGATTCTGGTCACATAATATCGAAATATGGGAAAATTGGTATGATTATATACCTACTCGGGAACCGATCTGTAACACCCCTCACCCGTATCCCAAGTCGGGATAAGGTTCGAGGTATTACCGGTGCTTTACACTTGTAACACACTAATTTGGGTCGTAAATTTTCACTCAAATTTAAAACCTTTCAATCATGAATATATCGTCCCTTGTATAGGCCTTTGATGCCTAATACATACCTAGAGGCAGTCCGGGACAAATTTGGGCACGTTCGATAAACCTTGAGCTCCTCAGAAAATTTCCCTTATCTTAAAGTGTCACACACCCGTGTAGATGGGCCGTGTGGACTCACACGCCTGTGTGGCTTGGGGCACGCCCATGCCCTTTAGCCGTGGGAAACATTGACTTATCAAAACGGCCATGACACACACCCGTGTTGCCTGCCCGTGGACGACACTGTCTTTTTAACACAGTCAATGCACATGCCCGTGTGGCATACCCGTGTACAACTTTGAGCTAAAATTTTAAGTGCAGGGGACACACGACCATAGTACACACCCATGGGAGGGAGCCCTGTGTCACACACGGCCTAGACACACGCTCATGTGTCTAACCATGTAGACTCTAATAGATAATTTTCCAAGCCATTAGTCACCCCTTTCGACTACTTGTACTTAGTGGTTACTAAATTCAAAGTAAAACACAATTATACACTTGTAAATAATCTTGATAAAATTAGTTGTATTAAAACCTCATATCATTGGTTTCATACAAGATAGGTTATTTCCCATTTAGTGTTTATGGGTTCCCATGTCACTTTAATTCATCCGAAATTGGCTCGTTCATGTGACTCATTGCCAATTTGGTAACAACCCATCACTTGTAAACAAAACCATACATATATTCGTAGGTCATAGCCTACTTCAATTAAGCCAATTTTTGTGGCCATATACAAAGAGATAAGCATATTTTTACATGCCTTCATTTGGAAAATCAAATTACACATATAACAAAATACTTAAAAATACTATACATGCCATTGAACAAAATAACGAAGTCTTTATACCAAAGCTTGTCTAGTCGATAGTGTGTTGACTCCCCAATTGTCATCCAATCCTTTCGAATCCTCAAACTCTATGTGTCAGGGAAAAAGAGAGGGGTAAGCATTTTCATGCTTAGTAAGCTTGAATAACTGGAAAGTAACTTACCGGGTAAATACCATACATCCATATTTAAATCATGAAATCATCAATTATGAAATGATTCCCTATCACATGCTCTCGGTCAATGAGTTAGTCACATAACAAAGCATCATGTAATTTATGTAGATGAGCTCATCATTCATCATCTTATTGACATACTTCATGTTAATCCCGTTGAGTTTCTAGGAAATCTCAATGGAATGCCCATTGTCCGTCAATTCTTACGAATGATCATTTCACATATATGGACTCCCGCGAACCTCACATCTGAAGGTAGGATTACCAGTCCAGGCTAAATCCCCCATATCATGAACTCATAAGGTGACATCGGGATTACTAGTCTAGGCTAGATCTCTTATAGCGTAAAACACCCTTAATGAGCTCGGATCTGAATTACCAGTCCAGGCTAAATTCAGACCCTAATCGGATTACCTATCCGGGCTAAATCCTCAATCCGCGTATATTCTTCGAGAGGCTCGATCATTTAAGGAACACCCGTCCGGGCTAGATCCTTTTCATACTTGAGACCACGAATTACCCATCTGGGCTAAATCCTTACTGCAACGCATGCAGGATCTCAGTTTACATGTCAATCAGGGTTTGTTTATCAAATTCCCTTTTTCAACCTCAACCGAGACATTTTTCACATGTTAGTCATCAAATATACATTTCTATGATATTTCATGCCAATAATAAATACAATCATCATGTATTCATAAATCATTCAATTATGCATATTAGGGGTTTACTTTAAGTTATCCGAACTTACCTGGTATTCTTTTCAGAGTTGTATTTTGGTTATTCTGAAACCTTGCGTTTACCACGATTGACTTCCAGAATTTGTTCCTCGAGGTCTATAACAACAAAATTATATCATTAATACCCCACATTATACATTACAAGTTTATTATCTACCCTCGGTCCAAATGATCATTTTGCCCTTAACCTTTCACATTTTTACGACTTAGTCTCTAGGCTCGTATAATGAAACACATGCACTCTTTATCTTACCCAAGCCTAGCCGAACACTTTTCCTTCTTATGGTAGCCCACATTTTCCATTATTTTCTCATTTCTACCACACATTTACATCTTTTGCGAAAATAGTCCCTATAAGGGTTTTTCATGAAAATCAACTAGGAAAAGATGTTTAATACACATTCATCTTTCATATTCCTCCATAATCCATCAAGATACAAGCAACTCATGCATGGGTAAATTTTTAAACATGAACCCTAGCATGAAATATGGGTAGAAATGGAGAGAGCAAGCTACTGGGATTTCAAAAATACAAAGAGCATGAAAAACGGGGCTTGGGAGCACTTACTATTGAGTTTGGAAAGCTTGAAAACCCTAGCTATGGAAATCGTTGAAATTTCAACTGGACAAGGAAGAGAATGGGCTGATTTTGATTCATTTTTCCCATTTTATTACATTAAAATACCAAATGACTAAAATACCTTTATGCCTTTTCGTTAAAATTCCATCCATGCAAGCCCATTTTTGTCCAAAAAATTAGAATTTGGGCAAATTTCATACAAATTGTTTCTAAAATTCAAGTTTTACAATTTATTCAATTTAATCCCTAATTTTCAATTGAACAACTTACTCAAAGAATTTCTTCATGAAACTTTAACAGATGCATATACTAATATTCTAGGCCTCATAATAACCATAAAATAAATATTTTGATGTCAGATTTGTGGTCCCAAAACCACCATTCTGACTAGGCCTTATTTCGAGATGTTACATTTCTCCCCCTTAGGGACTTTCGTCCTCGAAAGTCTTACCAGAAAACAGATTCGGATATTGACTTCTCATGGTTTCTTTCGGTTCCCATGTACCGTCTTCTACACCATGTTGATGCCATAAAACTTTTACAAGAGCCACATCTTTATTTCTCAACTGTTTAACTTCACGAGCCAATATCTTAACCGATTTCTCTCCATAAGTCATGTCCGGTAGAATTTCAATCTCAGTCGGTAGAATCACATGAGAAGGGACCGATCGGTATCACCTTAACATAGATACATGGAACACATCGTGAATCTTTTCCAGTTCGAGTGGTAATGTTAAACAATAGGCTAACGGTTCAACTCTTTCGGTGATTTCGTACGGTCCGATAAATCGTGGACTCAGTTTACCCTTCCGACCAAATCTCAATACCTTTTTCCATGGAGATAATTTCAAGAATGCTATATCTCCAACTTGAAACTCAATTTCCTTTCTTTTTAGATCAGCATAAGATTTTTGCCTATCTGATGCCACTTTTAGACAATCCCGTATCACTTTGACTTTCTCTTCGGTTTCTTTAATCAGATCAACTCCATGAATCTGATTTTTCTTGAGTTCTATCCAGTACAATTGAGTTCGACATTTCCTACCATACAAGGCCTTATAAGGCGCCATCTTCAAACTTGTTTGGAAACTATTGTTGTAGGCAAATTCTACCAATGGCAGGTATTTTTCCCAGCTACCCTGAAATTCGAGGATGCAACAACGCAACATGTCCTCGAGAATCTGAATCATCCGCTCAGACTGACCATCGGTCTGAGGGTGAAAGCTGTGCTAAAGCTCAACTTTGTACCCAAGGCTTCTTGTAACTTCTTCTAGAATCTCGAAGTGAACCTCGGGTCTCTGTCTGAAATAATCGACAGTGGTATTCCGTGCAATCTTACTATCTCAGAAATGTACAAATCAGCCAATCTACCAAGGGAATAATCCCTCATTACCGGGATAAAATGATCCGACTTTGTCAATTTTTCCACTATAACCCATATGGCATCTTTCTTTTTCAGAGTTAAAGGTAATCCCTTCACGAAGTCCATGGTAACTCTGTCCCACTTCCATTCGGGGATCATTACTGGCTGTAACAACCTTGAAGGCACTTGATGTTCAGCTTTAACTTGCTGACATACCAGGCATTTTGATACAAATTCAAAAACATCTCTTTTCATGCCGTTCCACCAGTACCTCTTCTTTAAATCATTATACATCTTGGTACTTCCCTGTTGAATAGACAAACGACTGTTATGTGCTTCTTGCAAAATCTTCTGAATAAGTTCATTGTCTTTAGGTACACAAACCCTATCTCTAATCATTAAACATCCATTAGGACTAATTCAAAAATCTGACTCAACACCAGACTCACATCGAGCCCTTTTTGCTTTCAAGTCATCATTATTAAGTTGAGCATCATGAATTTCCTGCAGAAATGTCGGCCTAGCCTCTAGCCAAAACTGAACCATCATCAAGAAATGTCAAACGAGTATCCATGGCTCTCAAAGCAATCAGGGATTTTCTACTCAATACATCGGCGAACACATTCACCTTTCCCGGGTGATAGTCGATAATCATATCATAATCCTTAATTAATTCTAACCATCTCCGCTGTCTCAAATTTAATTCTTTCTGAGTCATCAAGTATTTTAAACTCTTGTGGTCCATGAATATACAGTAAGTCTCGCCATACAAATAATGCCTCCAAATTTTCAAGGCAAAAACAACAACGGCAAGCTCTAGGTCATGGGTTGGATAATTCTTCTCGTGAGGCTTCAATTGCCGTAAAGCATAGGCTATCACCTTGCCATCTTACATAAGCACATAACCCAATCCGTTTAAGGATGCATCACTGTAAACCACAAATTATTTTTCCAATTCAGGTAGCACTAAAATAGGAGCTTTGGTCAGTAATGTCTTTAACTTTTCAAAACTTTGCTGACACTTCTCCGTCCATTCAAACTTAACATCTTTCTGTAGCAGCTTCGTCATCGGAGTCGCTATCATGGAAAATCCTTTTACGAACCTTCAATAGTAACCGACTAAGCCCAAAAAGCTTCTAACCTCGGTTACATTCTTGGGCGATTTCCATTCGACAATTGCAGAAATCTTACTTGGATTAACTCGGATGCCTTTACCCGAAACTATATGACCCAAAAATCCAACTTCCTAGAGCCAAAACTCACTCTTGCTAAACTTAGCATACAATTGCTTTTCCTGCAAGGTCTGCAACACAATTTTTAGGTGCTTCGCATGCTCTGTCTCATCTTTAGAGTAGATCAAAACATTGTCAATAAACACAAGGACAAACTTATCCAAATATGGCTGAAAGATCCTATTCATTAGATCCATAAACACAGCCGGTGTATTCGTTAGCCCAAACGGCATGACAAGAAATTCATAATGACCATACCTCATTCTAAAAGCTGCCTTGGGTACATCCGAGTCTTTAACTCACAGCTGATAATAGCCAGACCTTAAGTCTATCTTGGAGAATACGATGGCTCCTCTCAACTGGTCAAACAAATCATCGATCCTTGGCAAAGGATACTTATTCTTGATAGTTACCTTGTTCAGTTGCCAATAATCGATACATAACCTCATCGAACCATCTTTCTTCTTTACAAACAATATGGGGGCACCCCAAGGTGAAAAACTTGGTCTTCCAAATCCTTTATCCGTCAACTCTTGCAACTTTTCTTTTAACTCCTTCAGTGCGGTAAGTGCCATTCTGTACGGGGCAATAGAAATAAGAGTCGTCCCTGGCACCAATTCAATACCAAACTCTATCTCCCTTTTAAGAGGTAATCCAGGTAATTCCTCTAGAAACACATCTGGGTACTCACATACTATCGGCACGAACTCAATCTTCAGCTTTGGCTCCTTAGTGTTCAATACAAATGAAAGGTAGACTTTATATCTTTTCCTCAACCATTGACGTGATTAGAATCGGTGGCAAACCCAATTCTCTTGATTCGACCCGTAGAATCTTACCATCTGGGCATCTTAACTTAATATACTACTACCACAATTTACAATTACATCATGAATGGCTAACCAATCCATACCAAGTATTACATCAAATTCATCAAATGGTAACAACATAAGGTTAGCTGGGAAACAACAACCTTGAATCGTCAAAGTGCAATTCTTACAGATTTTATCAACTAGGACCGACTTGCTTAGTGGGTTTGACACTCTAATAATATCTTCTGTATGTTCAACAAGTATGTTCATACTAGATGCCAATCTCATACAAATATATGAATGCGTCGACCCTGGGTCAATTAAAGCAACAACACTTGTATTAAAAAGAGAGAAAGTACCCGTAATAACATCGGGAGCAGAGGCTTCCTCTCGAGCACGTATCACATACGTTCTTGTCGGGGCTCGAACTTCTGATTTTGCAGCGTCTTTAGTCATAACTTGAGTACCACTAGAACTCTTAGGGTATCTCAGAGGTCTACCTCGAGGAATAGGAGTGCTCAATTTTAGAGTTACATCCACTTCCTTTTCAGCTCGTTCTAGGCAATCTCTAAGAAAGTGATCAAGAGAGCCATATCTGAAACATGAATCGCTCTTCATTCAACACTCTTCGACGTGAAATTTGTTGTAGCTCTTTCACTTCGGTTTTTGATCATCTACACTCCCCACACTAGTCACCATCGGGGAGGAAGACTTTTGACCTCGTCGCTTAGAGCTTCTCGCTTTACCTGAATATCCCAATGACGAAGTGGAGCGTTCATGCTGGCTCTTGGATTTCTTCGTGGAGAACAAGAGTGTTTTGCCACTAAACCTCTTGCTCGCAACTCGAGGCTCTCCTTTAGCTTGTTTTCTTTCATTTTTAAGTTTCTCGGCCTTCTTGGCTCGATCGGCCAATGCAGAAAATTCTTGTATTTCCAAGATCCCAATCAACAACTCGATGTCCTCATTTAGACCTTCCTTGAAGTGTTTACACATTTTTTATTTTGTTTGGACCCATTCAGTTGTGTACTGACTTAGTCGTACGAACTCTCTCTCATATCTCGCTACAGCTTTATTCCCTTGTTTGAGTTCCAGGAACTCCTTTTGCTACGAATCCAAAAATCACTGGCTAATGTATTTCTTCCTGAACTCTGCTTGGAAGAAATCCTAAGTGATATTTTCTTTCGGCACTACCGAGGATACGGTCTTCCACCAGTGGTATGCAGTGTCCTTCAAAAGGGACACAACACACTTCAAACATTCCTCCGGTGTGCACGACAAATCATCTAGCACCAGAGTAGTATTTTCGAGCTAGAACTCAGCTCTTCCAGCGTCATCATCAACTTTTGCTCTGAATTCCTCAGCCCCATACTTTTTAAGCTTATCTACAGGGGCTTTACCGATTCTCACCGATGCCATACCTCGTGGCACATCCTCATTAGGTTGGTTAGGGGGCGGGGGAGGTCTCAGTATGTTGGGGCGGTTTCTTAGATAATCCCCAAACCATTCATCCATCATATCGAAGAAGGCAGGTAGAGCCTCTTCTCGACCTTCTAACATCAGCCTTCTACTACTACTAGATACAGCTCGTTGTACGGAAGCTGGAGCATGGCTCTTGGCTCCCTCGGACTCATATTGTGCTTAATTGGAAGACATTTACTATATTCAAGACAATTTAAACAATTAGGAGACGTCACACTATCAACATTCAAATAATGGCATGTATAGCGAACTTTAACATCCTCTACGGTAGTCCTAGAACTGACTAAATCGTAGCTCTGATACCAATAAATGTAACATCCCTCACCCGTATCCCACCTCGGGATAAGGTTCGAGGCATTACCGGGGCTTTACACTTGTAACATACTAATTTGGGTATCAAATTTTCACTCAAATTTAAAACCTTTCAATCATGAATATCTCGTCCCTTGTATAGGCCTTTGAGGCCTAATACATACCTAGAGGCAGTGCGGGACAAATTCAGGCACGTTCGATAAACCTTGAGCTCCACAGAAAATTTCCCTTATCTTAAAGTGTCACACGCCTATGTAGATGGGTCGTGTGGACTCACACGCCTGTGTGGCTTGGGGCACGCCCATGCCCTTTAGCCGTGGGCAACAATGACTTATTAACACGGCCATGGTACACACCCGTGTTGCCTTCCTGTGGACGACACTGTCTTTTTAACACAGTCATGGTGCAGGCCCGTGTGGCATACCCGTCCACAACTTTGAGCTAAAATTTTAAGTGCAGGAGACACGGCCATAGCACACACCCATGGGAGGGAGCCGTGTGTCACACACGGCCTAGACACACGCCCATGTGTCTAGCCATGTGGACTCTAATAGACTATTTTCCAATCCTTTAGTCACCCCTTTCTACTACTTGTGCTCAGTGGTTGCAAAATTCAAAGTAAAACACAATTATACACTTGTAAATAATCTTGATAAAATTAGTTGTATGAAAACCTCATATCATTGGTTTCAAACAAGATAGGTTATTTCCCATTTAGTGTTTATGGGTTCCCATGTCACTTTAATTCATCCGAAATTGGCTCGTTCATGTGACTCATTGCCAATTTGGTAACAGCCCATCATTTGTAAACAAAACCATACATATATTCGTAGGTCATAGCCTACTTCAATTAAGCCAATTTTTGTGGCCATATACAAAGAGATAAGCATATTTTTACATGCCTTCATTTGGAAAATCAAATTACACATATAACAAAATACTTAAAAATACTATACATGCCATTGAACAAAATAACGAAGTCTTTATACCAAAGTTTGTCTAGTCGATAGTGTGTTCACTCTCCAATTGTCATCCAATCCTTTCGAATCCTCGAGCTCTATGTGTCAGGGAAAAAGAGAGGGGTAAGCATTTTCATGCTTAGTAAGCTTGAATAACTGGAAAGTAACTTACCGGGTAATTACCATACATCCATATTTAAATCATGAAATCATCAATTATGAAATGATTCCCTATCACATGCTCTCGGTCAATGAGTTAGTCACATAACAAAGCATCATGTAATTTATGTAGATAAGCTCATCATTCATCATCTTATTGACATACTTCATGTTAATCCCGTTGAGTTTCTAGGAAATCTCAATGGAATGCCCATTGTCCGTCAATTCTTACGAATGATCATTTCACATATATGGACTCCCGCGAACCTCACATCTGAAGGTAGGATTACTAGTCCAGGCTAAATCCCCCATATCATGAACTCATAAGGTGACGTCGGGATTAGTAGTCCAGGCTAGATCCCTTATAGCAACAAATACGCTTAATGAGCTCAGATCTGAATTACCAGTCCAGGCTAAATTAAGACCCTAATCGGATTACCCGTCCAGGCTAAATCCTCAATGCACATATCTTCTTCGGGAGGCTCGATCATTCAAGGAAAACTAGTCTGGGCTAGAGTCTTTTCATAGTGGAGACCACAGATTACCAGTCCGGGCTAAATCCTTACTGCAGCACATGCAAGATCTCAGTTCACATGTCAATCAGGGTTTGTTTATCAAATTCCCTTTTTCAACCTCAGCCGAAACATTTTTCACATGTTAGTCATCAAATATGCATTTCTATGATATTTCATGCCAATAATAAATGCAATCATCAATCATTCATAAATCATTCAATTATACATATTAGGGGTTTACTTTAAGTTATCTAAACTTACCTGGTATTCTTTTCGGAGTTGTGTTTCGGTTATTCTGAAAACTTGCGTTTACCACGATCAACTTCCGAAATTTGTTCCTCGGGGTCTATAATAAAAAATTATATCATTAATACCCCACATTATACATTACAAGTTTATTATCTACACCTGGTCCAAATGACCGTTTTGCCCTTAACCTTTCACATTTTTACGACTTAGTCCCTAGGCTCGTATAATGAAACACATGCACTCTTAATCTTACCCAAGCCTAGCCGAATACTTTTCCTTCTTATGGTAGCCCACATTTTCCATTATTTTCTCATTTCTACCACACATTTACCTCTTTTGTAAAAATAGTCCCTATAAGGGTTTTTCATGAAAATCAACTAGGAAAAGATGTTTCATACACTTTTATCTTTCATATTCCTCCATAATCCATCAAGATACAAGCAACTCATGCATGGGTAAATTTTTAAACATGAACCCTAGCATGAAATATGGGTAGAAATGGAGAGAGCAAGCTATCGGGATTTCAAAAATACAAAGAGCATGAAAAACGGGGCTTAGGAGCACTTACTATTGAGCTTGGAAAGGTTGAAAACCCTAGCTATGGAAAGCATTGAAATTTCAGCTGGACAAGGAAGAGAATGGGCTGATTTTGATTCATGTTTCCCATTTTATTTCATTAAAATACCAAATGACTAAAATGCCCTTATGCCCTTTCCTTAAAATTCCATCCATGCAAGCCCATTTTTGTCCAAAAAACTTAGAATTTGGGAAAATTGCTCTCCAAGACCTTCTAATTAATAACCTAAAGCAATTTCATACAAATTGCTTCTAAAATGCAAGTTTTGCAATTTATTCAATTTAATTCCTAATTTCTAATTGAACACCTTACTTAAAGAATTTCTTCATGAAACTTTAACACATGCATATACTCATATTTTAGGCCTCATAATAATCATAAAATAAATATTTTAATGTCAAATTTGTGGTCCCGAAACTACCATTCTGACTAGGCCCTATTTCGGGATGTTACACGATCATCGTTCTAGAGTTAGCGTGCGTACCAGAATACATGCTATGGTTTAGGATCCATGGTAAGCCATATTTATTATCGGAAGAGGAGAGGCAATGAAAAATTCATGCCCAAAGGGAACAGAGGGGCTCTTTAAATCCAAGAAGAAGGGATGATGACGCAAGCCCATCAACAGCACCCACACAATCACTAGACCCAACAGTTTAACCGACGACACCAATCAAAAGCCTTTTCAGATTATGCTAGGTGCGTATCCTAGCCTTCATATGTATCCTAACCTTATATGTTTCCTTTTCCTAGTTCTATGACAGGTTGGAATCCATGGCCCGGTTCATATCCGTTCCCGATTACTCCGAGTCAACCGTCGATCTATAGGCCATCGTCGCATGAGGGATCACATGAGGTGCCATCGGGGAGCTCTTCTTTCTACCAATCTCCATCACCTTACGAGATTCAAACACATCCGCCATGGGTGATGCAAACTCCGCCGCAGTAATTATTCTATCAAGGTGGGTCACCCTCCTAACACCCACAACCAGATCCCCTGCCGAAGGAACCACAACCCCCCAGAAGCTGATCCAAGGAGGAATCTAGCACGGACCCGTCGACGACCCCCATGTGGCACTGAATCTGACCGCCACGGACATTTATTTTTTAATATATTTGTATGAACTTTTTTATATTGTTTCATTTAATAAAATAAAAGTTCTTTTGAATAAGACAATTACAATACAACAAAGTTTCATTCAATAAAATATAAATAATACAAAATAGTTTTTTACGACAACTATCAACTATTTCGATTTGGACATGATCTACTTGTATGGCCTGGGTTCCTACACCATCCGCACAACTTCTGTTGATTGGTTGTTTCTCGGATATCCATATTGGTACGTATTCTAGTCGAGCAAGGTTGACCTTTTGGTTTTCGACTCAATTCTCTATCTGGTAATAGCTTAAACGGAGCAAGAGATATAGGTGGCCACTTACGTTCATCTAGGACAGGTGGGAATACGTGTCTCTATACATTGAACATGATTTTCTAGTTTGTACACTACGTCGACGTAGCTCATGGGATCTAGACGGAGATTTTGACAAGATGCAATTACATGAGCGCATGGATAACGAAGTGCGTCAAACCTCCCACAGTTGCAAGTCCTATTTCTCAAGTGTACACGATATTGCCTGCCAATAATACCTTCGTGAGGTCTGTCAAACTCCGTCACACAAAACCATAGGTTGTCTCGATCGTGACAAACTGTGCGTATGGTGTTCACCCGCGCTTTCACCTTGTTAATTTCTTGCAATACCTTTGCGCACCATACATGGCCTCCTTGCATTTGGCCTTTATAATTGCTGCTCGCTTCGAAAATAATGCCGCTAAACGAAATTATGTCTCTCGAAAAACCAATGTTATCGGCAAATGACTGTTCCTTTTAGAACAGAATTTATGCATTCAGCTAGGTTTGAGGTCATATGACCATATTGTAGGCCGCCGTCGTATGCTTGTGTCCACTGTTCGAAAAGTATGTTACAGAGGTAGTCTGCACCTTCTTTGTTAACTGGACGCAAAACCGCCAACATATCATGAAAATGGTCCTTACTTATCTCATACCCTACCAATATAAGTTGATAGCGAAAATTACATACCAGTTTTCCATTTAAAATAAATTCCATATTACAAACGAAATTAAATTAATAGATATTAAATACACATGTTTCTCACTTGTCATTTTTCAGTTGTAAATTAAAATTGCCCGTAGTAGTTGAACGGAATGTGCCTTAGGCAATACCGATGGTGTGTGCGATGCCACAGGCTTCCCTGTCATTCAATTACGGCTAGTATTTCGGTGCCCCGATTCGATACGACGAAGATATTAGGTTGGGTGTAGACATGCCTCCTTACCCTAGAAAGAAGGAAATCTCAGTCATCAACTAACTCCCCCGGTGTTATTGCAAATACAATTAGAAGGATTCTCCCACTGCCATCTTGTGTCACAGCTAGCAATAGCCTATGGGTATATCTATCTTACATAAAGGTACCGTCAATTTGTACCAATAGCTTGTAATATAGAAATGTGTCTCGACATTACTTAAAGCTCCAGAATAGATGCTTAAATACTTGGCATCCACGGAGCAATCGGTCGTTGTAGTACACAGGTTCCGTTTCAAGGTCTGTTCCGCAACCTGGGACATATCTCTCCAGCACCTGACACCACTGCCACACTTCATTATATGAAGCATCCTACCCACCATGCATCTTTTCCAACACATTCTACTTAGCTATCCAAGCCTTGCGGTAAGAGGGTGTGTATTTCAACTGGCTACGAATATTGGCAATTAAGATCGGCACTGAAGTTCTGGGATCCGCCTTCACTGTCTGTAGTATTAAGGTAGGTAACATATTTGAATCCATCTTGGGATGATCTTCTGAAACACCTGTCAATGAAGTACGTTAAAAAATGCAACAGTGCGTAATAACAATACTATTAAAAAACTCTAAGTAGTTAGTGATACTGTACCAGCAACACATATATGTGGACCTTTGTACTTTTTTATCTCCCACAAGCCTGTCTTTTTCCTCAACGAGGCCATGATTTTCCATGAACATGTACCGTCTTTCACTGCACACTTAGCCTCAAACTTATCGGATTTGGATTTAACCACTTTGTAGTTAACCCCGTTCATGATGCTATGTTGTTTTAGTGCACTGAAAAAACTATCTTTATTGGAAAACTCCTTACCAACTTCTAATTCACCCGAATCCAATAAGGAACTTGTATGGTCACGCCTTCTGTGTGGTAGATCTAGAAACTCCAATGCATCATCTTGAGATAGATCGGCATTATACATGTGGGCTGAAGGCGAGTACGCCCTGAATCACGGATCTTCTTCTTCATCATCTGAACCCCCTTCAACATCTTCAGGTATGGTTGGAACAGGCTCTAGTTTAGAAAATAATGCAACTTTTGCACCACCGGGAGTGGCCTCCTGAGGTGGATCCGCATCGGACTCATCATCTGACCCATCATCATGTGTAATGTACAAGGTCCCCTCGCTGGTAGATGTCGTAGGAAGTACATCATCCCTCCTTATGGATGTTTCGCAACGTCTCCAATCAGATGTGGATTGCCAACCACTAGAAGTTGATGTCATTCCCCAATACGTATTTCCAGCATCAAACATCGACCCACTAAGGTGCATGTCCCATCCACTAACGGAGTGTCATGCAGGGGTTAGGTATTCCATACTGCTACTAAACACGGGCACTTCCATGTTTTGCCACCCACTAACAGAGTGTCAGGCAGGGGTCGTGTTTTCCTCTCGACTAGCAGTAAATGTTGAAGCTGCAAATGCTTTATTTGGTGATGAAAATTGTACATATAACTCAAGATAGGGTGATCCACTTGCAAGATGAGTCTGCACCATTGCCTCCAAGCTACGAGCGCTTTTGATGTTGAATGAGTCATATATCACAGGATCAACTGAAGCACAAAATTGATACTTAATAGACAAGACTTTCATTGGCATCGTTTCGAAGATTTTATGCCTAATTCTTTCACGAAGTTCTGTCAAATCTATGTTCTGGTTAAAAACCAGTCTCGCAGTGTTTCCAATTAAAAAACAACATTGTTCTCAGTGTTATAGACCTCACCATAATAGTAAATAATAGTACTAATACGTTCACTCATCTTCATTTTCTTTTCTTCTTAGCCTCTCTAATTTTTTTTGCTGTAAGTTATGCAACCTGAGAATAAAATTTGGCTCATTTATAGCTTCATTTTTCTACGAACTACTGCAGCAAAAGAGCGTCCACGTGGGAGCTTTTTTTAAGAAATTTTATTGACAGTGCATCCTGCTTGAAGCGTTTTCGACACTATTTGTTCAGAAACGTCTACTCGAAATTATTTTTCTGCGAACTACTGTAGCAAAAGAGCGTCCACGTGGGAGCTTTTTTCAAAAATTTTGTTGACAGTGCATCCTGCTTGAAGCGTTTTCGACATTATTTGTTTAGAAACGTCTACTCAAAATTATTTTTCTACAAACTACTGTAGCAAAAGAGCATCCATGTAGGAGCTTTTTTCAGAAATTTTTCTGACAGTGCTTCCTGCTTGTAGCGTTTTCGACACTATTTTTTCAGAAACGTCTATTCAGAATTATTTTTTTACAACCTACTGTAGCGAAAGAGCGTCCACTTAGGAGCCTTTTTCAGAAATTTTACTGACAGTGCATCCTACTTGAAGCGTTTTCGACACTATTTGTTCAGAAACGTCTACTCCAAATTATTCTTGTAGAAACCTTAAACCTTAAACCTTAAGACAAAAAAAAATATATTGCTTATATGTTTTTTCTAATACCCTAAACACAAATTTATTTAAAAAACTAAACCCTAATTTAATCAATTAACCCTAATATCCTAAACTCTAATTTAGTATTTAAAATTAATATTTAATTTAATGAATTAACCCTAAAATCTTAAACCCTAATTCAATTAATTTTTTTCCTGAAACATAAACTTAGCATAGCGCCAGTATGTATATATGCTGCAAGCATGTTTTCTTTGAGAATTTCTTTTTTATGTATGTCTATTGGAAATTATAATTAAAAAAATCAGAAATGAGCTTGTTACAAGGTAAAAGAAACTTAGCCAGTGAATCAAAAATAAAATGATCTCAGCTATTGATAAGGGAAAAAAACCTAAACGCTGAAGTAATCGAATTATCAAGTTGTTTTTTACACGTTAAGAGTTATTTAAGGGTTTTTTACTAAAATATTATAAGAAATAAAATATTAAAATAGTATGTTTAAACGATTATGTATCAATTAACCCTAAATTAAATCAATTAACCCTAATTTAATCAATCCCTAATTTAATCAATTAACCCTAATACCCTAAACTCTAATTTAGTATTTAGTATTTTAAAATAATAGTTAATTTAAACCCAAATTCAATTAATTTTTTCCTAAAACCCTTAAAATCTAAACCCTAAAAACACTAACCCTAAATCTTAAAAAACCCTAACCCTAAATCAATTAAACCCTAAAAATCCTAACCCTAAAAAACACGGGCAAAACGCTTCCTTGGGGGAGCATTTTGTCCACGTCAGCAAAGCGCGCCTTCAAGGAAGTGTTTTCTGTTGATGTGGACAAAACACTCCCCCAGGGAAGCGTTTTGCTGATACGTACTCTGAAAACATATTGACGTGGACGCGTTTTCGTGGAAAATGGCCTAATCCAGTAAATAACACAAAAAACAACCCAGTTCCATAATTAAATTTAAAAAAGGGCCTTTTCAGGTAAAATGGCCACCAAATTAAATAATTAAATAAATTTATTGCATGGACAACATCAGTTTCCAACATTTTGTGATCATATTATAGATATTTTAAATCCAAACTTTAATATAGCGATACAACACTCTAGCCTAACTGTCACTCAATTAAAGATTCAAATAGCACAAATCATGGTAGAAAGATTCTAAGTAAAATATTTCCTTCAATATATTATAATGCACATTCATCCTAAAACAACACTATATGAAATAAAACTTTATAAATGAATTGTTTGTAATCATTCGATGTCCAACTGAACATATAAAATTTATGTACACATCGAAACATGTACATAAACTCTAGATTGTGGAAATAATTAACTTTAGCATGTTATAAGAAGTCACACTATGGATGTGAAAAATGTTTAGAATAATTAGAAAATGCCAAGTGTCAAGTTAAAATTAATGTATAAAGTCAAAGTTAACATGGGTAAAAATGATAAATCATATGTATCAGAATTATTTTTCTCTAAGTAATTTAATTTAATTAAAAGATAAATATTAAAATTTTGTATTATTAGTAATTAAAAATAAAATAATTAAGTGATAATATTAAAAAAATATTTTATCTCTAATTAATTAAATTAATAAGAGATAAATAATATATAAAAGAGTTTTAGTTTTTGTAAAATAATCAAATGAACTAGTTCAATTTTACAAGAACTCTCTTTTATTTAAATGGTTGGCACTATAAAAAGAGGTCACCTCAATTTATTCTTCATAAACATAAGTTTAAGAATCCTAGAAGATCTTTGTAGAATTCTCTCAAGAAATTGAAGGAATTGAAGAAATCCTGACAAACAACAAGTTGTTCTTAAGAAAAGCCATTTGCCAATCCAATTCAATTGTAAGGAAGAAGTCAAAAGTTGTTTCTAGATAAAGTCATATTTCGATCCAAATTAATTAAAAAAATGAGGTTCAAACCCGTTCAAAAGCAAGCCAACATGACCCTTGAAGCAATACACGTCTATCTAAGATCAAGTCAGACGACCCTTGGATCAAAGCCAAACTGGAGAGAAGAATCAAATGAGTTTTCTTTGTAAAGAAAAATCCAGAGATTGTAACTTTCTTTTCAAAGTTATCAGCAAAATTTGACTCTGAATTTTCAAGTTAACTTTCGACTTGAAATTTCTGTGTGCAAATTTCTAGCACACTCGATGGGACAAGCTCTAACTTTCATCTCTTCTCTAAAAAAGTCAAAGTTTAAAGTTGCGATGGGCTAAAAAAAGTTCATCATTAGCAAACTTGTTCAAGATAATCTTATAGCACATCCGACTTCATTATCAAGCACCAATGTCCCTTCCCGTTCCTATGGAATTTGACATAAGATGAAAGCTCTTCTTAAGTTATTTGGTCAAACTTCTTTGATGTTCAGTGTATAACACCCAGTTTTGGTAGGTCCTAAGTTCTGGATAGTAGTCTAGGAGTAATTTGTGAGACACAGTTCTATATACCCAATTGTTGTTTTGGCATATAAGTCGGGCAAATAGAAAATGTTAGAATATATTGTAAGGATTGATCTCAGAATGTGTTGAGTTGTATCGAAGAAGAGATTGGTGAGAGTATTGAGGATGTTTGGGTAAATTAGGGATATCGCTGAAGGTATTGTATGCCAAGTTAGTTGGAATACTGTGCCAGTTACATTCTAGCGAGGAAGTTAGGAATGAAACAAAGGGATGAACCAATGACATATAAACTATTGAATTTTCATAGTTGTAAACCATTTATAAAGGCAGTTCAGAAAGTTGTGACATGTTTCAAGTTCCAATAAGGACTTAAATTAAAAATGTGGATATTAAGGGAAGAGAAAGGGAGAGTTTTTCTTCTTTATTCTAAAGTATTGTTATCTGAAGCTGGAGGAACCAAAATTATTTCTTTCTCCTTTAAGCTAGAGTTGTAAATCTAGATCTTTGTTAGTGACTACTTTATGTTAAGGTAGGTATTGTGACTCTGCATATTAAAGGTATGAGAGATTAAGCCTGAATAAGTACATGAATAGTAAAATGAAAAAGTAAAGCTTTATATGAGGGTTATTTGGATTTGAGATGAAGGTAAAGGTTATGAATGAGCTTTAATGGTGTTCTACTATTTTATATGCAGTGATTGTTGTAGTTTCTTATTAGATATGGAGTTCAAGCTACTATTTGTGGTTGTCAGGTGAGTCTCTATACTGACTCTTGTATATGTACTGTTCATACCAGAGGATATATACAAAAACTAGTTAAAAAGGTGATGTTGAGATTGTAAAAGTTATAGTTTGGTACGTTTGCGAATATGTAAGAAATTATTTAAGGATATCTACGATTGTATGTTTGTTGAGGATGGTATGTGCATCGTATAAGCTTTGATAAAGCTCATGATACGTTACAAGGATAGGCGTGAATTGCATCCTTTCTAAATTTTGTCTTGTGCCCGATTCTTGTCTTTGAGTACTTTGTTGCTCGACTGTAGCTGCTTTAGGTTGACCAACTGTGATTGTCCTCGAGTTGAGACTATTCATGTTATTAACCTCGTTTTCCTTTCTTCTTGGGGCCAATTTTTTAGCCGTTTCCCCCTCAATTTTAGTGCCCCTTATGGCGTTCTCAATCATCTCTCCTGCCATAACTATATCCGCGAAACTTTTCGTGGTGCTTCCAATCATGTGAGTGATGAACGGCGCCTTCAAAGTGTTGATAAATAACATGGTGGTCTCCTTTTCTAACAGTGGTGGTTGTACTTGCATTGCCACCTCCCTCCATCATTGTGCGTATTGCCTAAAACTTTCATTAGGCTTTTTCTCCATGTTTTAAAGCATGATCCTGTCTGGCGTCATATTAGTCACACGGCTGTACTGTTGCATGAAGGCTTGTGCAAGATCTCTCCATGAACCGATTCTTGCACGGCTCAACTGATTGTACCACCTAGCCGCTGCTCCTACTTAGCTATCCTAAAAACAATGGATCAATAGTTGATTATTATTCACATACCCAGTCATTCTCCTACAAAACATTGTTATGTGGGCCTCTAGGCAAGTAGTCCCGTTGTACTTTTCAAATTTTGACATCTTGAATTTGTGAGGAAGTACCAAGTCTGGGACCAAACTTAAGTCTTTAGCATCAATATGATGATTGCCAGTGCCTTCCAAAACCCTAAACTTCTCCTCCAACCACTTGCAATGATCCTCCAACTATTTTGAGGATTCGGTTGCCATTCTTTCCCTCTCCATCATATCCAGATCAAGAGTGATAGGGTTGATCGGGTTATCGCCCAAATTATTTCCCGACCCAGATGGGAAATTCACGGGGATTCCAGCATCAATCGGTCCATGTTGAGGCCTTACAGTGACAGATGACTTTCTAGGAGGTGCCTCGATTTGCAGTGGCACATGAGGCAGAGTAAAACCCGAAGGATGATCCTCACCTTCCTCACTAGTGATAGCCATGGGGGCTTTCCCTTTATCAGTAGCCCTTAGTAGCTGAGCCATTTCAGCCATCATATTCCTCTGAGCCTCTAGCATTTTCTCCCTCATGTCATTCTGCATTTTGGCTAATTGCTCTTGCAATTGGTCTTGTATATCCTTTTGCAATTGTTCAAACCTTTAATCCATACCCTTAGTTTTAGTGCGAGTGCCGTAAGGATGTGTGATTTCCAGATTTTCTTTTCTACCTCTCTGGAAGTAAACTTTAACTAATTAGGGTCTTTCTATAACTTTGAATGTAGATGATGTGATGTAATGCAAATGCATGAATGCAAAAAGGCATCGATCTCGATTCAATCTCATTTAGAAAACTTTATTTAGAAAAATAATATATTTACATACAAATGGATTACATATACGCCTTTGCCTTAATGCCCAAAGTTCTAACTTTATCTAATAAAAGGGATAACTCTGGACCTTTATCAGACACTAACTCATACATCATACTCAACGCATCAGCTAGTACTGCTAAGTCTCGAACATATTTAGCAATCTCTCGGATCTGGGCTATAGCCTCCCCAATAACGTAATCCCTGTCTCTGACTTGACCTTTAACTTGATGGAGCTCTCCTTTTATACAATCTTCTTGCGCCTCGAGCTGCTCAATCTGAAGTTCACCATCATGCAATGCCACTTCCAAATCTTCAACCTTACTTTTTAGCTCCTTTAACTCGACCGTAGGATCATGGTTTCGATGCCAACGAAGGGATCTTCCAAGCTCAGTTACCTTGGTCTTCAACCCTTTATTCTCTTCCTCTAATGCCAAATTCTGCAACCGCATCTCTTTGAACTTCCTCTCCCAATACTCAGCTCTTGGTTTTCCCACTTGAACTTCTTTCTACCACTGTTCCAAAGACCTTCCTAACCCCACTCACTTTAAAGATACTTGTGCCTTCTTATACTCCTCTTTTAAATCATCTCGGTCTTCCTCAACCTTCCTTTTTTCCTTCCTAACTTTTTCAACCTCCTTCTTTTGCAGGTCAACATCTAGACTTAGGTACATCTAGACTTAGGTACATCTTCTCCTCCTCAAGCTTTTCTATCTTCTTTTCAAGTTCGAAATTCTTTCTCTTAAATTCTTGCTTCATGATATCAAGCTCTGAGGGTATCACTTGTAAATATTCCTCCATTGGTCGAACTTCTTCCATTTTTGTTATAGGGACATTATCGTTAATCTTTCTACTCCTCCACTCGACATATTCTGGTGTCGTAGCAGGATTAATGGCCACTCCCTTCAACCGACAAGTCTTGTTCCAAGCACTAGAAACCTCGCTAACCTTCTTCTTGTAATCGGCTCCTCTGTATACAAACTCACTTTGAGCCAACCCATGAGTCGCTGGTACGAACTGTCTCAATCCATGCTGCCTTAGCACGAGCAAAGGGGCATAACCAATGGCACCCCAACTTCCCAACAGGGGAACCTAATCAAAGCTACCGCATCGATAAAGTATCTCACCAGGAACCATCCATGGAGCTCTCCACTCAACATCCTCCGACTGAAGATTCTGAAGTAATGCTATCCAATTCTCTTCCGGCACATCCACTTTCCTAGATGAGGCTACTATATCTTTCAACGGGGAGTAGTTCTCAAAGAAAACCCGACAAACAATCCCATCAATCAATTGAAAGTGACTGTAGAACCAAGCCAAAAGTAACTGAGCACACCCTATAAACCTGCCTGCACCAGCCCTCCTAAATGCACCTAAGGACTTGAATGTCTCCTCCAAAATCACAGGGACGGAAGTGACCCTTTTACTGAGTCGATGAAAAAGATCCGTGGTTACCTCGTCCACATATCCCAAAGCCCTAGGGAAAACCACCAGTCCATACAAACTTAAGGCAAAAACGTCTACCTTCTTCGTCTCATCGGGATGTGTCAAAATCAGATCTTTCAAAGCGTCCCACGAAATGCACTTGCACTCACCCTTTTCTTTAATTCTGGTCGTGATCCACCACTCGCTCATTCCCATAATGGTCATTAATTTCTTCCAAAAGGTAGGGACACAAGCAGCTCGAGAATAGATCCTATCACTTTGAAACCTGGGACAACGAAGTAAGGCAGTGTACTCCTCCACGGTAGGTACCAAATCTACTTCCCCAAAAGTGAAAAACTGTACGCCGGGTTCCAAAATTAAGCAAGGGCTCGGAACAAGTGCTCATCTACCTGAATAACAAGCAAGTAAGGTAAATCTCCGTGATTATTGTAGATAACTACTTGGTTTCATTGCCCCACTGATCCCAAATTTCCTTAAACTCTTGGAGATTATTCTGTGTGACACTAATACGAGTATAATCTGACAGCTCCAACACATATCCCATAGTTATACTGTCTCCCTTTTCTAGTTGAGTTTGCTCTGACCATCTATGAACATCAGCGTTGCCCTCCACTCTATCAAGAAGTCCGTCCTCCATAATAAAACTTCCTAACTTAGAAACTGACTGTGAATCGATACCTTTGTAAACACAAAATGACATGCAAACAAGAGAAAAGAAATAGTCAGTATCACATGATATCAATAAATCTCAACGATAATTTATAAGGGTAATATCTAAAGTATAGCTCTAACTAAGTTGGGCTCTTACAGTTTTTCTATATGAGGTTAGTTCTAAAGTTTGAGGTACCCGAACTAGCACATTCCTCGGTTCTCGCCCATTACAGGCTCATTTGAAACGAGTTCAGTTCAGGGGAATACATTTCCCTATGGCTACATGGAGATGAAAATCTCACGAAACCATAGGTACGGATGTATCCCGAAAGTGATCCACTATCCTGCACGGAGGTGAAAACCTCACGAAAGCATAGTTTCTCACTCTCACTTAGGGGTGTTACCACAACGGTCATGCAAATGCAATGCGTATCAGAATATATAACATATGCAATAATACAGACACATGTAATCCAAAAAGGATTGAATTTTAAAATTTTTCAAATTTTCGACATTAAGACAAAAGGTAATCAATTATACGGCTTGACTCTCTTATTAGTCCCCAGCGGAGTCGCCAAGCTGTCGAAACCATTTTTAAAATCGGGTTTTGGAAAACGGGAATCGACTTTAAGAAAAACAAAAACGGGAGTCGCCACCAATCTTTTTAGGCGTGATTGGATCACCTTATAAAATGTTTTGTTTTAAAACATTAATTTTGGTCTACGAAAGTCGAGAAAATAGATTCGAGAGTTGGTTACGTACGAGGAAGGGTTAGCACCCTCGTAACGCCCAAAAATTGGTACATAATTGATTATCAAGTGTCTTTAATGTCGGAAATTTGAAAGTTTTAAGATGCAATCCTCTTTAGAATATTTTAATTTTGAAAATTAGGGTTCACTTGTATCAAATGAATCAAAATATTACATCCAATAAGTTAGGAAGTAATATTTTTAAGACATTCAAAGCTAAGCTAGCCCCTTTTGAAAATCCCTATCTTACAATGACAAAACGCCATATCCAGTAAGTTAGGACACAACGCTTTGAAATTTCAAGACAGTTACTTGTATTTTGAAAACCTTAAAACCTAGAAGGGTGCTTGACTATTCGAACTCAACGAGAAAAGTTGCAACCCAGTAAGTTAGGGCACTACCTTTCTCGAAGTTTCCAAATACCAAGCATTGCATTTTTATTTGAAAATTTTGGAATCTCATTTTTGTTGATGTATGAAGAAGCATATTAACATAACATACGAGATAACATGTTATAGTAAAATCGGGTTTTGGAAAACGGGAATCGACTTTAAGAAAAACAAAAACGGGAGTCGCCACCAATCTTTTTAGGCGTGATTAGATCACCTTATAAAATGTTTTGTTTTAAAACATTAATTTTGGTCTACGAAAGTCGAGAAAATAGATTCGAGAGTTGGTTACGTACGAGGAAGGGTTAGCACCCTCGTAACGCCCAAAAATTGGTACCTAATTGATTATCAAGTGTCTTTAATGTCGGAAATTTGAAAGTTTTAAGATGCAATCCTCTTTAGAATATTTTAATTTTGAAAATTAGGGTTCACTTGTATCAAATGAATCAAAATATTACATCCAATAAGTTAGGAAGTAATATTTTTAAGACATTCAAAGCTAAGCTAGCCCCTTTTGAAAATCCCTATCTTACAATGACAAAACGCCATATCCAGTAAGTTAGGACACAACGCTTTGAAATTTCAAGACAGTTACTTGTATTTTGAAAACCTTAAAACCTAGAAGGGTGCTTGACTATTCGAACTCAACGAGAAAAGTTGCAACCCAGTAAGTTAGGGCACTACCTTTCTCGAAGTTTCCAAATACCAAGCATTGCATTTTTATTTGAAAATTTTGGAATCTCATTTTTGTTGATGTATGAAGAAGCATATTAACATAACATACGAGATAACATGTTATAGTAAAAGCACAATAGCATGAATATCATACATTAACTAACATATACATATAAGAAACATGGCAAATTTTAAATAAGTAAAATATACATAAAACACGATATATATTTAAGAAGAATAGGTAAAAACACATAAACATGTAATTCATCATATATTTAAACATATTGATAATAAAAATGATGCATGATATACAATTTGACACATATATATAAAAAAAATACAATAAAAATAATAATAAGTCAAGCACTCAACATTTAATTGTGAGACCAACATCTAATATATTGACATAATATAATATATATATTAAAATATAAAATAAAGTGAGTAATTATTGAAAAAAATACCTAAAATATAAATTAAAAAAGTTTAAAATGAGTTATATATAATAATATAATATGAATAAAATATAAGGAAATATAATATAAAATAAGAAGAATATAATAAGTATTTTGCATATAAAAATATGGTAAAATACTTAGTATAAAAAAACAAAATATATAATATATAATAAAAAATATATAAGAAAGATAGATATTATAAGGAATATTGAATAATAAAAATATAGTATGTAATAAAAATTCATAAATAATTATAATGAAATATAATATGGTATACGTATAATAATAATAAAGTAACAAATATTTTACATATAGAAACATAGTATATAAAAATATAACATATAATAGAATTTAAAAATATATATAATGTATTGCCCATGTTATAGGTAAAATATATAACAATAAATAGGATATGAGTAATTTTCATAAGAATATTATAAAATAAATAATATACATATATAAAATATATAAATGAAGAAAAGGTGTAATATATAAATGGAACATGAATACTATTATAAATAAGGATAATATATACTATTATTTATTAATTTTTTTTTAAAATTTATTTGCCATTTATAAATTTAGTAAATAATAAAACAATTTTATAAAAAATATATAAAGAAATATATAAAATAAAATATACAATATAATATAATTTATAGATAAAATATATGATAATAAGAATAATGGATAGTAATAATAATATATAACTAATATTTATAAAAAATATATAAAGTATTTAAAGTAAATTAAAATATAAAAAGGATTAAAATTGAATTTAATTAGAAAATCTAAGGTTAATTTGCAATATAATAAAAATTCTGGGCCTGATTTGAAATGCGCGTTAAATTCAGAGGACTCATTGGGCAATTTGCCCTAATCCTAAACGACGCCGTTTTCTGGATACTGTTTTAAAATCACCGAGAGGACTAAATTGAAACAAAATTAAATCATTAGGGCTAAATTAGAAATAAATAAAAATGGAATTATAAATATTAAAAATGCAAGAGGACCAGTTGAGTAATTAACCTAATCCTCAAAAACACGCGGATCCTCCCCAGGTAATCGGGTCAACGCGCGGATCCTTAGTCTAAAAACGACGCCGTTTTAAGCTTATTAGATTAAGCAGAAACGATGCCGTTTAGTCAACACTATATAAGGCCGATTTCTTTTATTTGAAATTCATTTTAACCCATTTCTAAAAAAAAACGAGAGAAATCTCTTTCAAATCCCTCCGACTCTCCGAGCTTCGACCTTTGGTCGGTGGTCCTCCAATCATCGAACCACCATGTTCCCTTCCACGCGTCGTCACCGATCCCACCGTGTACGGCGGTCGGGACCTGAAAGGTTCGCTTTTTCTTGCAAAACAAAAGGTATTTTCTGTTTTCTATTTCCTTTCTGAGTTTTTTTTTAAAAAGATTTTATATATCTGCATGCAAGAGAAACAAAACAGTAAAAACAAAATTAAAGAGACACATTAGTTACCCTGCCAAAGATTTTCTTTATTTCTCTGTCTTTTGAACGGATACAAATTTTGTGGTATCTTCTGTATATTTGTGCCTATATATGCTTCTGTTTCTCTCTGTGTATGTATTTTGATTTTTCTATGCTTCTCTGTATATCTATCAGCGTAAGTGTTCTTACAGATTTAAGAAAAGGCTTTATAGCCTTAATCTACTACCTATTTTGGAAAGAAATTAAAAGATTTCTTTCCAAACCCTGTTCTAATCTATTTGTTGTAGTTTTGCTTTGATTTCTTTCCTTTTCCTGCAGGTGACTGCGAGGATCTCAGTGGTGAGACAAGGCTGAGGTGTAGCGCGCTGATGGAGCATTGACGTGAGGCCAATAGACGCTCCCCAAAAATTTTGGAGTTTCGTGAAACGAAAGGGCGCTGATTGGGCATGATGTTTGAGGCGCCTGAAGCTTCCAGAATCCTTTGCGGCGCGAGGAGAAAGAGAGCTAGGGTTTCTAACCCTATCTGAAAGTCATTTGGCCCCCCTACTATTTGGGCCTTCGGGTTTATTGGTATTAGGTGGTTCTGTTTGGGTCTGTTGTAATGGGTCCGGTTTAAGTTGGGCTACGGGTGTATTTGGGTACACGGGTAGTGGGATTTAGTTTTGAAGGTTTTAAATATTGGGCCAATAGTGTTTGGGCTCTTGTAAGCTGGACTATTTTAAACAAACATTTATTTATATATTTTAAAAGCCCGGGCAAATTTGGGCTATTACAAATATCTTAAGAGTACCTCCAACCATTGTTGATCAAGAAAACAACTCTCTGAATCTAAGTTAAATATCAGAAGTTTAGTATTTGTCTTTTAATTTATTCATTTTTAGTTAATTATCTTTGATGATTTATAGGCAATTTATAGACCATACTAGGGACCTACAATAGAAGCCTTATAAGAGTTAATCAATAACTTAGAGAGAAATTATATTTTACTCTATCACTAGAGTTAGTTCAATTTAAATAGAATTTATCTACATAATATCATCTAAATAAAATAATAACTTAATTTATTGTACGAGGAGCTCAAGTTTCCAGCATGAAAGATCATTCTAATGATTCATATGAAAACCACACAGCATAAAAACCTAAAATAAGAAAATCTCGCAATTGCACGACATGCGACTTTTATATTACATTTTATTTATTTAAATATGTGCATGATAAAACTATTTTTTGAATAAACTTTTTAGGAGGAGTATCTCAACATTACTAATGAAAGTCGAGTTTAAAATTTAGTGGTTTGACCCAAGAATTTATTTGGTCGTTGGCTCTAACAACCTATTAAATACAGTGGAAGCCGATAAACATATGTAACATCTCGAATTATGGTCTAGTTAGAACAGTGGTTTTGAGACCACAAATGTAACAGCTCGATTTAGACCTGATTTGGAACGGTGTTTCGAGACTATGAATCTGAGTCAGAAAAATTTTGAAAAATTATTTTCTGTGTTTATTATGTGTGAATTTACATGTGTTAAATTTTTGTATTTTAATTTTACCGTTTAGATGTCGATTTAATAAAAAGGGCTTAATCGCATAAAATAAAAATTTGATGGTTAAATGTGTAATGGCCAAATTGTGGTTGCCTTTATAATTTGAGGTGTTTAAGTTGTAATTTGACCATATTTAATGTGATGGACGGCGATGAACATATGTTATAATGATTTTTCATTTATTTAATAAAGGTTAAAATTTTAAAATGATAAATAAGTTATATAATATAAAACATAAACTAAAAATGACATGCATTCATCTTTTATAAGACCGAATATCAAAAAGAAAGAAAGAAAAAAAATTGAAAGTTCCGGTCATGGTTTTGCTTAATTAAGATATGTAACTAGCTCGATTTTTGATAATTTTTATGTTTTTGAGATCGTTGCTGTGTTATTTACAAAGCCTATGCTTGAATTTTTTTATTTTTATGAATATTTTGTGTTATGCCATTGATGAATAATTGAGTTTTGTGATGTTAGTTGATGAAATATGAAATATATGTTTTAGAATAACGTGTTTCGTATTGGAATTTTTGATGATTTTGAGTAATTAGGGCTTAATTGAAAAATGATAATTTGAGGGACTAAAATGTGAAATAAATGAAATATATGGACTTGTATGAACATGGATAATATTCGTCATAAGCATGGTATGTGTAAATTTTGCATGTTTTGTGTTTTGTGCAATTTGGACTAAATTGTAAAAAGTGTAAAATGTCAGGGGTAAAATAGTAAATTTTTCATTTATTTGTTTTGGACTAAATTGAGTAAAAATATGTTTGAATGAGTTTAATTTAAATATGTTTAGATCAAAAACCAAAAAAATCAGATTTGGATTGGGGGAAAATTAAAGTTGTTGACTAGTCGTTTCGTTCTGATTTTCATCGTATGAGGTAAGTTTATAAGCAAATAGATATCATTAATTCTAATTATGTATGAGTTTATATGTTGAAATCAAATTATGAGAAATTTTATATGTGAGAGCCGAATGTATATGTACAAGGGAATTAAGTTTACAAGTTTAATTCGATTGAGTTATGACGTCCGAAAGCCATGTATGAACCTTAGGAATAGCTAGGATACATATGTCATGACATAGGATTCTGATAAGTAATGTGCGTGTAAGACCATGGCATCGATATATGTGTGTGAGTTAGACTGCGTTTTATATGTTGGCATTGTTATGTGACTTCATATATGTGTGCGAGTAAGACCACGTTTTATACGTTGGCATCGATATGTGACTCCGATATATGTCTGCGAGTAAGACCACGTTTTATACGTTGACTTCGATATGTGACTCTGATATATTTGTGCGAGTTAGACCTTGTCTAGGACAGTGGCATTGTAACAACCTAACCCATATCCATCGCCGGAATGGGTTACGAGGTATTACTAGAAGAGACAAAGCTTTTAGGCAATCACAAAAATACTCAAACATGTAATTCAGATTCAAATCAATTATAAACTTAAATAATCAATTTAACCTTTTTATGAAACAATTTATAACATATTAATCAACTTGAATCTAATATTAAATCATAAACAAATAATGTCAACTATATCATTTTGACAAAAATCATATGCGCATATCAAAGTCTTTATAAAATAATTTAAATCAGTTATTATAAGCATGAAATATCAAAGAGCACAAAAACCAAATTTGCATGCAAACCATTAAAACCTTATAATACTAAAATCACTATTTATTTGGTCACTTTTATAAGCATTAGCCGATTACCATATGCTTTCCTATACAAGGCATTTCATTATTAAATAAAAAACAAATACAATGTGTAACACCCCAAACCCGGCCCAGACGTTATGGCCGAATCTGACGTGCCACATTGGAGTTGAAAACCCATGTTCCATTTTAGTGTTTTAAAAACCATATATCTTGTTGAGTTAACAAAGTGAATGGAAGCTGGGCACCAAGTAGGTATCCGAGACAGAGGAGGTGAGCCATGAAGGCTGCTTAAGTACCAAGCTCTTCAGTTGGATCCAATCCTAGACATGCCCAAAACCGTTGCCACACTTTGTTATATCGAGTTTAAATTTGTGTAAGTGGACCTCTTTGTTAAATCGAATAATCGTGGTGTTGTGATATTTTGAAATCAAGTATCGTTTTGAAATCACGTCCTAAGTCTAGCCCATTTGCATAATTATCAACTAGTTTTAAAGTTATTAAAAATAAAATAATCCCGAAAAGAAATAAAGAACAGGTAAAGTAGCCTTATTACAACCCAAGAATAAATAATAATCAAAGGAAATTTAAAGAAAACCAATGCTTATTTAAAAGCCCAAAGGCAATTCACCGCGGCCACTCTGAATCCCCTCTGGCTCCAAGTCCCCACATCAAGGCTCACCTGCAAGGTTAAGGAAAGGGGGTGAGTTTGGAAACTCAGTGTGCAACAAGCCCTTTTCAGAGCCCAAATCAATATCAACCTGCTGAGCCTTAGCCCAAATCCAATATCAACATATACTGGGCCGTAGCATTTTCATATTTTATACTTCATAACACTGGGCCGAAGCCTTTTACTGAAAACGGTCTGGTCCATAGGCCCATTACAATATCACATGTATCGTCAATGAAAAACAAATGAATGCAAGCCAATTTGGGGAGACTACTCGACCCACCATCCGCTACTCTCTACCCATACCAACCAACACACCATGTGGGGAATAACTCAACCCACCCAACCATAACTCTCCACTGGCAGCATAACTGCTTTATCATATAACTGGAGGCCTAGCCTCTTTTAATAACTGGGGCAAAAGCCCTTTAATAACCGGGGCATAAGCCCTTTTGATAACTGGGGCATAAGCCTTTTTGATACCTGGGGCATAAGCCCTTTTGCACTTCCTCCATCCATATAAAAACCCAACCCAATGCATTTATGAATACATCATGTGCATATCATACATATCATGTGCATATCATACATGTCATGTGCATATCATACATACCATGTTTATCAAAATCCCATGTATTAATATCATATATAAACCCTAGGGGTATAATGGTCATTTTCATATTATAAGGGTAATTCTGTAATTTTACCAAAAGTTAGGGTTTTCCATGTTCATTAACGGTTACTAACAATTCATGTGTGCAAACAGTGATTCTGGCCCATTTTTAGCGAAATCGAGTTATTGGGCCTAAAACCCCTAATCGGCCCTACTTAGCCGATTTTGTCATCTAGGCCCATTTAGCCTATATTCCATAATGGTTTTATCAGTCTCGATGCGCAATTTAGCAGGTTTTCCTTTTCTACCAATTTTTTTCACAAATGGGCCCGAAAGCCCATTGGGCCCCACTTCCGCCCCTCGAGGCCCAACTTACCGTGAACGCCAAAAATCGCGCTCTTACCGTTTCCAATGTTCCCAATCATCATCTCAATGAATCTAACTAACTAATGAGCGTTCGCTTGCTCACAAGTCCTCGAAATGCCAGGATTTCGACATTTCGGCTTTTTGGCATTTATCGCTTTAAGCTATGAAAAAGGGTTCGTTACACACCTGCTTTGCGATATTCCTCAACGAGATCTCCTACACGATTTCTCCTATAATCCACCGTTAACTAGATCAGCTAGCAATAATTGAACCAAATCAAGAACCATCCAATATTAACACTTACACATTCGGCCACCATCCATAATGGTCTTAGGCACCTTACCTTTGCCGAGATTTATGACGAGATCTAGCCACTCCGGTGATCCAAGCTAATCCAAGTCGACACCACGCCTTGCTACTCCTCCACAAGGTTCACCTACCCAAACAGTTCCAATCCCTTGTCAACTCCGATTCAACACAGTCCCAGCTTCAAAACACTAGCAAAAATCGCACCACAAGGATCCTAAGAATCGGCCACCAAGTCACCTAAGGGTGCTGTGCTTTCAGCTTTTGGATCACTGAAGAAGAAGTGGTTATGGAACAAAAAGGGTGTTGACAAAAGAGTTGAAAAGCTTCTGACATAACATGAATCGGCTAAAAGAAAAAAAAACAAGTGTATACCTTTATGGAGAAAACGACTTCCCTTGCCTCATTCGGGATTTAGCTTGTTGCTATTCGGTTAGCAATGAAAAGAAGGATGAGTTTGGCTTTTACTATAAATGAAAGAGAGAAAGAATGGGGGTAAAGAGTTTATGGACGAAATAATGGAAGAGAAAAGAGAGGAATTGCTTAAGAAAAATCTGCACAAGTGGGAAGAAAGAAAGAAAACAAAAGAGGAAAATGCCACCCTAAAACCCAATAGCCGAATTTACACTAGCCTTTCCCCTTGGCCAGCCATCACCTCCCCCATTTCAAATCTCCTAAAATCTCTCCTATATACGCTCCCCCTTATCTCTCCATCATTCCTAAAACTCTCCTCTTATCACTCCTTAATCCGTGCACTTGACTAATTCAAACTCCTCCAACAGAATCCACTTGGGTTCCATGAGTTACCCTTCCTGCTCATAAAAATAAATAACCTTATTTGCCAACACAGGGAATCGATCCTATGTCTTCCCCTATGCTCCACACGCGACCTTTTTAGGAGCTTAGTGGCATCACCCTTGCCACTTTACTACAGCTCTTTTTGTGATACATTTCTCCCACAACTTTACATAAGGTCACCTAGCCAGAACCCCTAACACTTAAGTCCAAATTTTGAAAATTCTACCGGGTTTTGGCCAACACATGGGCCTTCCATAAACCCATTTACATACTCAAATTATGAATTCAATAATCACATACCAAATTTTAGAAACTTTCTTAAAATATCAAGAATCGCGAAAAAGCCAAAAATCAGGATGTTACAACTCTACCTTCCTTAAAGAAATTTCGGCCTCAAAATTTACCTGATCCAAACAGTTGAGGGTATTGTTGACGCATTGCCTCTTCGGTCTCCCAAGTAGCTTCTTCCTTGCCATGGTTCCTCCAAAGTACCTTCACTAATGGGATTGACCTCCTTCTCAACACCTTGGCATCGCAATCAAGTATTTGCACAGGTTCCTTTTTGAAAGTCAAATCCGACCGTACTTCGATTTCTGCAACTGGCACGATATGAGTTGGGTCAGAACGATATCGCCTTAGCATGGACACATGGAAAACGTCGTGAATATGATCCAGCTCTGGAGGTAACTCTAGCTGATAAGCCACCGGCCCTATCCGCTTAATAACTCGGTAAGGCCCAATAAACCGTGGGCTCAACTTACCCTTCTTACCAAATCTCAATATCTTCTTCCAAGGTGAAACTTTCAAAAAGACCATGTCCCCTACAACATATTCAATATCCTTACGTTTCAGAACGGCATAAGACTTTTTTCGATCCGCTGCCTCCTTTAACCGATTCCGGATCACCTTAATCTTGTCTTCAGTATCTACTACCAACTCTGGCCCAAGTATTTGCCTTTCCCCCAATTCTGCCCATCAAGTAGGCGAACGGCACCTTCGCCCATACAGTGCCTCATAAAGAGCCATCTGAATACTTGCTTGGTAACTGTTGTTATGCGCGAACTCCGCCAATGGCAAATGGTCCTCCCAGCTGCCCCTAAACTCAATAGCACAACCCCTCAACATATCCTCTAAAATCTAAAAAACCCTCTCCGACTGCCCATCCGACTGACGGTGAAAAGCCGTACTAAAATCCAATTGCGTTCCCAGTGCCTCATGCAACTTCTGCCAAAACCGAGATGTAAACCTTGGGTCTCGGCCCGAAATTATCGATACTATGCAACCGCACTATCTCCGCAACGTACAACTTGGCCAACTTCTGAAGTGAGTAATTGGTTCGGACAGGTATGAAATGAGAAGATTTCGTGAGCCTATCCACAATCACCCAAACCGAATCCTTCTTAGAAGGTGTCAACGGCAGCCCACTGACAAAATCCATAGTTACCCTTTCCCACTTCCAAAGTGGTATCTTTACCGGCTGTAACAATCCCAAAGGCAGTTGATGTTTGGCTTTCACTTGTTGACATGTCAGACATTTCCCTACAAATTCGGTCACTTCTCACTTAAGCCCAGGCCACCAATATAGCTCTCGTAAGTCTCGATACAACTTACTCCCTCTTGGATGCATAGTACAAGGTCCGTTATGTGCCTCTTCCAAAATCATCAATCTCAAATCGGAGTTCTTCAGCATACAAATTCTCTCTCGAAAACAAAGAACTCCCTCACTATTTAACCCAAAGTCTGGATTCTCCCCCTTCTCAACTTGCTGAAACCGAGAAACCAATGACTCGTCCTCCAACTGTTTCTTCTTAATCTGTTCTACCCAAGTCGGTCTCACTTGTAGCTCAGCCAATAAGCTTCCGTCGTCATACAAACTTAGACGAGCAAACATCGCCTTCAACTCCACCACAGCCCTTCGACTTAGCGCATCAGCCACGACATTTACCTTACCTGGATGGTACTCAATCGAACAGTCATAGTCCTTTAACAACTCTATCCACCTTCGTTGCCTAAGATTCAGCTCCTTTTGAGTCAGTAAGTACTTAAGACTCTTATGATCCGTATAGATGATGCATTTCTCCCCATACAGGTAATGCCTCCATATCTTAAGCACAAAGATTACCACTGCCAATTCCAAGTCATGTATAGGGTAGTTCACCTCGTGCGGCTTAAGCTGTCGTGAAGCATAAGCGACCACTTTACCCTCTTCCATCAACACGCAGCCCAAACCTACATGTGACGTATCGCTGTACACAGTGAAATCCTTACCAGACTCTGGCTGAATCAACACTGGCGCTTCTGTCAAAACCTTCTTCAACTTCTCAAAAGCCTCCTGCTGCTTATTTGTCCAAATAAAAGGTGCTCCCTTCCTTATAAGTTTCGTTAACGGTGCTGCCAACCCCAGAAAACTTTAGATCTCTATTATCGACTTCGGTGGCTTCCATTCCAAAATTGCCTCAATCTTTCGAGGGTCCACCTTGATCCCCTCAGCAGACACAACATGCCCCAAGAAGGTAACTTCTTTCAGCCAAAACTCGCACTTACTAAATTTTGCATAAAGTTGCTTTTCCCTTAACACTTGTAGCACTACACGAAGATGCTCACCATGCTTCTCTTCTGTTTCCGAATACACCAAGATGTCGTTAATAAAAATGACTACGAACTGATCCAAGTATGGCTGGAACACCCGATTCATCAAATCCATGAATGCTGCCAGTGCATTAGTCAAACCAAAAGGCATTACCAGAAAAATCGTGGTCGGGACGGTTAGAGTAGCAAAAGCCATTGGAATTTTTATTTTATACATTGGAGGGATTTCGTGACATTTCTAATTGGCTGTCTTGCATTTCTAATAAGTTGTTTAATAGTTGGCATACTGAATCATATACATAATAGACTGGTTTAGAGCCTCATTTAGATTTCTATTTGAAACTACTAAACACTCGTAATGACCGTATCGAGTTCTGAATGCCGTCTTATAAATATCCACTTCTTTAACTCTTAATTGATGATATCCTGACTAAAGGTTGATCTTAGAAAATACTGAGGCTCCTTTTAATTGGTCGAACAGATCGTCGATTCTTGGTAACGGATACTTGTTCTTGATAGTAAGTTTATTCAACTGCCAATAGTCAATACACATACACATAGTCCCATCTTTCTTCTTTACAAATAGTACCGGTGCACCCCACGGGGAAACACTTGGTCTTATAAACCCTCTATCCAACAGTTCCTGAATCTGAGCTTCAAATTCTACCAACTCCTTTGGTGCCATCCTATAAGGCGCAATGGACACAAGAGCTGTTCCAGGTAATAAGTCGATTCCAAACTCGACTTCTCTATTCGGGGGTAATCCAGGAAGTTCATCTGGGAATACATCCTGAAAGTCCTTAATAGTCCTAACCCACTCCACTGTTATCTCCTCAAGTCCGGTTTGACTTACAAAGGCCAAGTACGCCTCACAACCTTTCTGAATCAACTTCTCGGCTCTTAAAGCCGAAACAACATTGGACAAATAATCCCTTCGTTCCCCTATGACCATTATCTCCTCATCTTCAGCAGTTCTTAGTACCATCCTCTTTGCAGCACAAACCAACGTCGCCTTATGCTTAGTTAACCAGTCCATTCCCAAGATAAGATCAAAATCCCCAAATGGCAACTCCATCAAATCTCCTTCAAAAGTTTTATCTTGTGTCATTAAAGGCACTGCCCTAAAAAGTTTATCTACCTTAACCGAATGTCCCAAAGGGCTTATCACCGATACCCCACTCACAGTCTCCTCAGGAAGCACATCCAAAGCCCCAGATACATCACAAGCAACATACGAGTGAGTGGAACCCAGATCAATCAAAGTAGTGTAAGGCGTGCTATGAATGAGGAACGTACCAGTTATAACATCAGGAGCGTCACCCTCCTCACGACGTCGTGCAGCATAAACCAACGCCAGTTGTCGAGCTTCAGCGTGTCCAGCACCCCTGCCAGGTGCCCCACATCCTCGTCCATTACCATTGCCACCTCTACCTTGCCCACGACCCCTCTGTGGTGGTGGTCCTCCTCGCCGTGGTTGGACATCCCTTTGCTCTGCGGCTAGCTCCTGAGCTGTCCTCCGAGGACACTCCCTAAACTTATACTCCTTGGACCCACATCGAAAACATGATCCAGTTCGTTTCCATCACTCCCCATATGCACCTTACCACAGTCCCTGCAAGCTTGCGGTCTATAAGTATTTACTAGAACTGCTCGAACCGGTTCCTCTATCCTTGCTCTTTTAACATTTCGATTCATTGCACTTGAGGGTCTAAAATCCCTCTTAAACCTGGGTCGATCCTTGTCACGATTCTGTCACTCAGTCAGCTTCACCTCTTCTCTTATCTTAGCCTTCTCTACCAATGCAGCAAAACCATGCTCCCTCTGTGGAGCTATCAATATCCTAAGCTCATCGCGGAGGCCATCCTCAAATCGAACACTGCACTCATATTCAGTTGCCACTATCTCACTAGCATATCGACTCAGCCTCAAAAATTCTGCCTCATACTCCGCTACAGTCTTATTACCCTATGTTAGGTTCAAAAATTCCTTCTGACGAGTATCCACATAACTAGCTCCAACATACCTCCCCTTAAAAGCAGTTTTGAACAATTCCCAGGTTACTTGCTCAATTGGGGTACTCTCCCTTACGGTGATCCACCATCGGTATGCCTCGTCACGTAACAGTGACACAGCTCCTTTCAGCTTCTACTCCACTGAGCAGTCTAGATCGTCTATGATCCTTTCTATTGCCTCTAGCCAATATTCTGCCACACTTGGGGCTACTCCAGATACACCCCTAAATACTTCTGCTCCGTTGGCCCTGAGTCGCTCCGATATGGACCCCCTATTCACTGTCCCAGTTCCAGCTCCAGCAACCCTTTCCAAAACCCTTAACATGGCTGGAGAAAAAGCGTCATCCCCCGCAGCCCGATCATAAGACCCAGTCTCTGTTGCTTGTGGCACAGATGCCTCCTCAGCTGGCCTATGCCCTGAGGATGAAGATTCAGCTTGCACCCTTCTGCGACCACGTCCGCGGCCTCGTCCACGAGCTCCTCTTGTACTCATATCGAATTATCTGATTACGAGTTTTATGATATTAGTATAATGTTCCTCTGTTTATTACGAAAATGTCTTATGGAAATATAGCAGTTCAAGGATTGTTTTCGTATCATCGTAGCCTAGCTATAGTCTCATTCCTACCGTTTTACAGCTCTACCCTATCTAAAGTATTATAGTAGGGTCTCAATTCTATTCATAGCATCATATCATTATCACATATCGTAAAGAAAATATACTTACAGACTTGGTGCCGGGGATTTAGTGCACCACTTCTTTCTCAATACATTTAAAACTCAAAAACCATTTGATCACCAAAAATAGGAATTTAAAATTTCGATTTGAAACACCCTTGTTTTGAAACTCTTAATTTTAACCCCGATTAAAAACAGAAAAACTTGAACCATTTTAACATGTATACTCTGTAAAACATCTTTGAAAAGAATTTTCAAAAACCATTTCCAAAAATACCCTTCTTAGGCCTAAGTTTTCGAAAAATTTTTGGACCCGATCCACAGTCGAGTTGTTGCAACTTGGCTCTGATACCACTAAATGTAACACCCCAAACTCGACCCAGACGTTATGGCCGAATCTGACGTGTCACATTGGAGTTGAAAACCCATGTTCCGTTTTAGTGTTTTAAAAACCATATATCTTGTTGAGTTAACAAAGTGAATGGAAGCTGGGCACCAGGTAGGTATCCGAGACAGAGGAGGTGAGCCATGAAGGCTGCTTAAGTCCTAGACATGCCCACAACCGTTGTCACACTTTGTTATATCGAGTTTAAATTTGTTTAAGTGGACCTCTTTGTTAAATTGAATAATTGTGGTGTTGTGATATTTTCAAATCAAGTATCGTTTTGAAATCACGTCCTAAGTCTAGCCCATTTGCATAATTATCAACCAGCTTTAAAGTTATTAAAAATAAAAAAATCCCGAAAAGAAATAAAGAACAGGTAAAATGGCCTAATTATAACCCAAGAATAAATAATAATTAAAGGAAATTTAAAGAAAACCAATGCTTATTTAAAAGCCCAAAGGCGATCACCGCGGCCACTCTGAATCCCCTCCGGCTCCAAGTCCCCACATCAAGGCTCACCTGCAAGGTTAAGGAAAGGGGGTGAGTTTGGAAACTCAGTGTGCAACAAGCCCCTTTCAGAGCCCAAATCAATATCAGCCTGATGGGCCTTAGCCCAAATCCAATCTCAACATATACTGGGCCGTAGCCTTTTCATATTTTATACTTTATAACACTGGGCCGAAGCCTTTTACTGAAAACGGTCTGGCCCATAGGCCCATTACAATATCACATGTATCATCAATGAAAAACAAATGAATGCAAGCCCATTTGGGGAGACTACTCGACCCACCATCCGTTACTCTCCACCCATACCAACCAACACACCATGTGGGGAATAACTCAACCCACCCAACCATAACTCTCCACTGGCAACATAGCTGCTTTATTATATAACTGGAGGCCTATCCTCTTTTAATAACTGGGGCAAAAGCCTTTTAATAACTGGGGCATAAACCCTTTTGATAACTAAGGCATAAGCCCTTTTGCACTTCCTCCATCCATATAAAAACCCAACCCAATGCATTTATGAATACATCATGTGCATATCATACATGTCATCTGCATATCATAAATACCATGTTTATCAAAATCCCATGTATTAAAATCATATATAAACCCTAGGGGTATAATGGTCATTTTCATATTATAAGGGTAATTCTATAATTTTACCAAAAGTTAAGGTTTTCCATGTTCATTAACAGTTACTAAAAATTCATGTGTGCAAACAGTGATTCTGGCCCATTTTTAGCGAAATCGAGTTATTGGGTCTAAAACCCCTAATGGGCCCTACTTAGCCGATTTTGTCATCTAGGCCCATTTAGCCTATATTCCATAATGGTTTTATCAGTCTCGATGCGCAATTTAGCAGGTTTTCCTTTTCTACCAATTTTTTTTACAAATGGGCCCGAAAGCCAATTGGGCCCCACTTCGGCCCCTCGAGGCCCAACTTACCGTGAACGCTAAAAATCGCGCTCTTACCGTTTCCAATGTTCCCAATCATCATCTCAATGAATCTAACTAACTAATGAGCGCTCGCTTGCTCACAAGTCCTCGAAATGCCAGGATTTCAGCATTTTGGCTTTTCGGCATTTATCGCTTTAAGCTATGAAAAACGGTTCGCTACACACCTGCTTTGCGATATTCCTCAACGAGATATCCTACACGATTTCTCCTATAATCCACTGTTAACTAGATCAGCTCGCAATAATTGAACCAAGTCAAGAACCATCCAATATTAACACTTACACATTCGGCCACCATCCATAATGGTCTTAGGCACCTTACCTTTGCCGAGATTTATGACGAGATCTAGCCACTCCGGTGATCCAAGCGAATCCAAGTCGACACCACGCCTTGCTGCTCTTCCACAAGGTTCACCTACCCAAACGGTTCCAATCCCGTGTCAACTCCGATTCAACGCAGTCCCAGCTTCAAAACACTAGCAAAAATCGCACCACAAGGATCCTAAGAATCGGCCACCAAGTCACCCAAGGGTGCTGTGCTTTCGACTTTTGGATCACTGAAGAAGAAGTGGTTATGGACCAAAAATGGTGTTGACAAAAGAGTTGAAAGGCTTCTGACATAACATGAATCAGCTAAAAGAAAAAAAAAACAAGTGTATACCTTTATGGAGAAAACGACTTCCCTTGCCTCCTTCGGGATTTGGGTTGTTGCTATTCGGTTTGCAATAAAAAGAAGGATGAGTTCGGCTTTTACTATAAATGAAAGAGAGGAAGAATAGGGGTAAAGAGTTTATGGACGAAATAATGGAAGAGAAAAGAGAGGAATTGCTTAATAAAAATCGACACAAGTGGGAAGAAAGAAAGAAAACAAAAGAGGAAAATGCCACCCTAAAACCCAATAGCCGAATTTACACTAGCCTTTCCCCTTGGCCAGCCATCACCTCCCCCATTTCAAATCTCCTCAAATCTCTCCTAGATACGCTCCCCCTTATCTCTCCATCATCCCTAAAATCTCTCCCCTTATCACTCCTTAATCCATGCACTTGACTAATTCAAACTCCTCCAACAGAATCCACCTGGGTTCCATCACTTACCCTTCCTGCTCATGAAAATAAATAACCTTATTTGCCAACACAGGGAATCGATCCCATGTCTTCCCCTATGCTCCACACGCCACCTTTTTAGGAGCTTAGTGGCGTCACCCTTGCCACTTTACTACAGCTCTTTTTGTGATACATTTCTCCCACAACTTTACATAAGGTCACCTAGCCAGAACCCCTAGCTCTTAAGTCCAAATTTTGAAAATTCTACCGAGTTTTGGCTAACACATGGGCCTTCCATAAGCCCATTTACATACCCAAATTATGAATTCCATAATCACATACCAAATTTTAGAAACTTACTTAAAATATCAAGAATTGCGAAAAACCCGAAAATCAGGATGTTACACAATGCAATTTATTCAATCAAGGATTTCATACATGAAAATTATAAAGCATACATATTCAAGATACATACCATGTTTACCCTACTTCATTCGGTATGTAAATTTTAATTACAAGAAATGTCAAATTTTTCCATTTCAAACATAAATAATCTACTATTCATATAATCATTTTATAAGGCTTTAGCCAAGTATGATCATGCCTAATACATGTGTTTCATTCAATGACTATTTCTTTACTAAACCAATTTCTATTATTCAATTTACATAAAAACTTTTCAAAGAATCACATTTTCATGATTATTCAATTAGCAAATATGACATTACAAATAATAATCAAATTTCCATTACAATTGCCGAATACCAACATTCATGACTTCAAAAGGTCGAAATTTAATTACCAACCATTTTGTATTGAATCGAAAGACTTATATAAAACAAACTTAATGATCATACATTCAATTATATACTTATGATCACAAGTCAAAACAAACATATCAAATGCCTATATAAAAAAAATTGCCGAATTAAAAAGTCTCTCATGATATATACTTATAACATTGCACATAACTTGACCAAATCAACTTTTAAATGTATAAATCATTGACACAATTTAACCAAATATTTATCAAAATCTATACCATTTCAATAAGCAAACCGAATCATCAATCTATATGCAAGTGTTAACCACAATAAATGATACACCTTTCCAAACATATTAAATCATGTACATTTATAAGTCCAATTCACATATCAAATATCAATATATATATAAACATCACTCAAGACAAATAATGTTTATACCACATCTCATGATAAAATTCACAAGCCATTCACTTTTCACCAACCACTACAAGCAATAATCACATCTAACTATATACATATATCTATCATAACCGAATATGCCAAACACATCCAAAATTTCAACCACATCTTTTAATCAAACCATAAACCCATATTTAGCAAATGAAAAATCCATTTTAGTATGAATTTTAAATATATATACATCCCAAAATAAATTATTTCAAAATATAACCCAGCCTATACATGCCATAGTTCCAAAAATTCAGTTTATAAAATACCGAAGTTAGTTGATAGTGTGATAGTCTTTGACGATGATCCCCGAGCTCATAACTTGACTTCGAAATCTATAAAACAAAGGAAAATGTATACACATAATAAGCTATCATAGCTTAGTAAGTTATAAGCAAGTAAACAACTCAATGATAAGATTAACTCATTTTAACTAAACCAAATTATAATATCATTATCACATTATCTCGAACTTACCATTTCATAAATAATATATATACTTTCATACATAAATGTTACCTTGGCCGAATGTTCATATAATTATATTCACATATTCAAAAATTAAGTTATTACAAAACTATTCATATTATTTGTTCCAAATGCCGAATACACTTTCCATGTACACATACATTTTTCATTTACCTCATACATAATTTGCAACAAATATCAAGTAACTTACATACCTTATTTCAAGTAGGTAATAAGTTAACTCATACATGGTTATCTTAGCTCGTTTTGCACATTCAATCACAACTTAGCGTTGCCCGATGAACCATTTGGAATTGGATAGGACACTCAGATAATAACACATATCATACAATGCCAACGTCCCAGACGTGGTCTTACATGTAATCACATATCGATGCCACTGTCCCAGACAGGGTCTTAGTCGCACACATATATCAGAGTCACATATCGATGCCATGGTCTTACTCGCACACATAAATCGGAATCTTATGTCATGGCATATGTATCCTAACTATTCCTAAGGTTCATACGGGGCTTTCGAACGTCGTATCTCAGTCGAAATAAATTCGAAAATGTAGTAATCAAGCCCTTTCATATTTGGAAGTAATAAATATAAATCCATAAATTGCATAATAGCATATATATCTAGTATTTAATTACAATTAAACATTTTTATTTGCTTATAAACTTACCTCGGATGATAAAAAATCAGAACAGATCGGCTAGTCGATAACTTTAGTTTTCCCCCGATCTAAATCTAATTTTCTCTTTTATTGATCTAAATTAATATAAATTAAACTTATTAAATCAAATATTTAATCAAATTCATCCAAAAACACACAAATGAACAAATTACACTTTTACCCTGATATTTCACATTTTTCACAATTTAGTCCCTATTGCACAAAACACAAAATATGCAAAATCTCACAACAACATAGCTAGGCCGAATCTTCCTTATATTCATACTAGTCCATATATTTCATTTATTCCACATTTTAGTCCCTCAATTTATTATTTTAGCAATTTAGTCCTAATTACTCAAAACCATCAAAAATTTCAATTCAAAACATGTTAATCTAAAATATATCTTTCATATTTCATCATCAAACAAAAAAAATCACAAGCTCTCATCAATGACCTAACTCAAAATATTCATCAAAATAAAAAAAATCAAGCATGGGTCGGATAATATTTGAAGCAACGATCTCAAAAGCATAAAAATTATCAAAAACTGAAGTAAAAACATACCTTGATTTACTTGAGAAGTAGCCGAATGCCTAACTTTTTCTTTTCTTTTTATTTTTGGTATTTTCGGTTCTTAAAGATGAATACTAATATGGTTTCTTTATTATATGTTTTATAATATATTAACTAAACAATTATTTTACCGATTTGATCTTACAAGTAAAATATACAACCATTATTAGGCATGGTTATAACCGTCCACCCTTATTTCATTTTGCTAAATTGCAACATAAAACCTCCACATTAAAAAGACATAGCAATTAAGCATTTTAAATAGTAGCATGCTTAATTTTCATTTGATGCAATTAAATCCTTTTTAATAATCGAGCACTCAAACATCAAAATTAAAACACGAAAATTCTACGGATATCAATTCACACATAATAAACACAAAAAATAATGTTAAAATATTTTTTTCTGACTTGAATTCGTGGTCCCAAAACTACCGTTTCGATTAGGGTCTAAATCGGGCTGTTACAGGCATCGATATGTGATTACATGTAAGACCACATCTGGGACGTTGGCATTGTACGATATATGTGATTATTTGAGTGTCATATCCAATTCTGAATGGTTCATCGGGCAATGACAAGTTACGATTGAATGTGTAAGTATTTTACTTAATATTTGTTACAAATCATGGTTGATATAAATGAAGAATGTATGTGAATATGGAATGTGTATTCGGTCTTTTTAATATATAACGTGAATGTTTTTGAAATGATTCTTGAATATGTGTATATAAGATTATGTATATTCATCCATTGTGAAATTGTATATGGAAGTATAAGTTATATATGAAATTATGATCTTGAAAATAAATGTGAATATGATAGCATAAATTAGTTTGGTTAAGTTGACTTGATGTTAACATTGAGTTATTTATTTGCTTATGACTTACTATGTAACACCCCTTACCCATATTCAAGGCTGGAACAAAGTACGAGGCATTACCAGACTTAACAATACACATAGACGAAAACCGGCCCTAAAATTTCATTTAATTCAAAACTTTTCGAACACATGCATAACAAATAAAGCTAACTATATCATCACATCAAAACATAGGACATGGCACGATTAATTAAACTTATAAACCATAATGGATAAGGACTACATCTCATGATCATATACGACAACTCAATGCAGACTGATACGATGGTCAAAATCATAATAAAATACATATCACAAACCAACTTCCTATACATGCCACTCACTTGATATTTCTAATATTTGAATTAATTCTCCCAAAATGATAGTTTGATAGTGTGATTTTGCCTCCGACGATCTCCAACCCCAAGCCGACCTGCCAATACTAAAGAAATGGAGAGGATGGATAAGCTTTACGCTTAGTATGTTCATATGAAAATAATAAGCAATTACTACCATGCTTTTCAAGATAAAACACTATAATTGTATAATTACACATGTTTAGGTTAAGCTGTGTTATCGAGTTACAGTTACTAAATCATTCATATCTAAAGCTACAAAACTCCAAATTTAGTTTCGTTAATTTTCCTTGAAACTAAATTCATATATCTTTCTCCCATAAAATGTTCAGAATTTTTGGTTTAGCCAATTAGTACAGTTTATTCATTAAAGTTTCCCCTGTTTTAGGGTACGACTACTCTGACCCCTGTGCACTACGAACCAAGTTTCTCCCTGTACAGAATTTCAACGACCATGCCATTTGTTTCCCTTAAAAGTAGACTCAATAAGAAATCCATTAATGTAAGGTTTGACTCTTAATAATTTTTTATAATTTATGGTGAATTTATAAATTTAGAACAGGGGATCTCGAATTTATTCTAACACTTTCTCACAAAAATTATAATATCACATAATATATAACTCTTTTGCTCCCCATGTTTCTTTTATATGAAAATAGAGTCATTAATCTTTAATTCCATAATTTTTTTGAAATTTAATTCAACTTACACAATTTTTGGTAAATTTTCAAAGTCATGCACTACTGCTGTTCAACACTGTTTTACTACTAAAGTTCACTTTTACACAATTCACTTAATCTATTCCATTTTACCGAGGTTCGCTCAAATATCGAGCATATTGCTCATAAATTCAAATAAACATATACTTGCACTTGTTCATCACATAATACTTTCACATGTATTTTCATTTAATCGATTTCCCGTTGAACTCATCGGAATAATAACAGATACACAATTGCCTGCACATTTTCCCATTTCCACACTTGTAGTCGAAGCTACCTGGTACGCATAGTAGCCTGCACTTAGTACTACACATGCGACCAATAATCTGGTACACGTAGTAGCCTGCACTTAGTACTACACACGTGATCACAGTTTTCAGGTACGCATAGTAGCCTGCACTTAGTACTGCGCATGCTACCAATTATCCGGTACACGTAGTAGCCTGCACTTAGTACTACGCACGTGACCTCACAATAGTTCATTTGTATCGTTTCTATTCTGAAGGTTCAACCGGGAAATTCCTCACTTTTCAACATTTTACTAAATTGTCCGTAATCAATTTAAATTCATAACTTACATCAAATAACCATTTGGTAGGCAGCCACATTTCATATGATATCAAAATATAATAACATAAAAAGAATCAATAGATTATTTATGTACGAACTTACTCGAAGTGTCGATCTCACTATCCATAGTACCAATTGTCCATTCATAGTATAATAAGACACAACTCAAATATCAAATCAGCTTTTAAGAATTTACATAACATATATCACATATTTCAAATATAACTTGTCATGTATCATCATTTTCTTGCATTTCATGTAACATTCTTTCATGTCATATTTCCACATCATAAACACCATTCCATCAACTTTTCCAATATATTAAATCATACAATATATGCAATAATAGTAAGAAATATAATTCAAACATAAAATTGCATTATTATTATCATACGAACTTACCTCGATCCAGAAACGGTAATTTACAATTTTAGTCCATAACCTTGTATTTTCCCGATTTAAGCCCGAATCTCAATTTCCTTCATCTATAATATCACATTTAGCCTAATAATTAGTCACACTATTCATACGGGTCCAAAAATCATATTTTTACAAATTTTCATTTTGACCCCTAAACTTTTGCATATTTTCACTTTTGCCCCAAGGTTTGGAAATTAAACTTCATCCTATTTTCTTATGTTTTATGACATTCTGATCATTTTTCCCTTCTATGGCAACATCAAATTCTCACTCTAACATGTACTTATGACTATTAGGTATTTTTACCTATTAAGCCCTTTTACTCGTTTTCACTTACAACCGAGTAGCACAAGTTGTCTAACATAATTTAAAACCTCATATTCTATCATAAAACACCAAAATACACAAATTTCACCAATGGTTATTTTTCCAATTATGAACTCTAGGTTGAATTATTGCTAGCATAAGCTAAATCAAGTTACCGGGACTCCAAAAACATAAAAATCATTAAAAACGAGGCTAGAACGGACTTACAATTGAGCTTGGAAGCTTGGAAACCCTATCCATGGAGTCTACCTAGGTAACACGTCCATGGTGAAGAAGATGAACAAAATTGGCTTTTAATTTTGTATTTTAATTCATTTTACCCCTAAATGACCAAAATGCCCTTTTTACTAAACTTTTTAAAAATTCCATCCATGTCCAATTTTTGTCCATAAACTTAGAAATTGGTAAAATTGCTATTTAAGACCTCCTAATTAATATTTCAAAGCAATTTCATACTAGAAACTTCTAGAATGCAAGTTTTGTAACTTATTCAATTTAGTCCCTAACTTCAAATTAAGCACTTTATGCATAGAATTTCTTCACGAAATTTTCACACAATCATGCAATCATATCATAAACCTAAAAATAATCCTAAAATAATTATTTCTATCTCAGATTTGTGGTCACGAAACCACTATTCTGATTAGGCCCTAATTCAGGATATTACATACTAAGCTATGATAGCTTACTGTATGTGATTGTTTGCATTGTTTTATAGATTTTGGAGTCAAGTTACGAGCTCGAGGATCATCATCAAAGTCTATCACACTATCAACTGTCTTCGGTATTATATAAGTTGAATTTTGAACTTATGGCATGTATATGCTAGAATATAGTTTGAAATGTTGGATTTTGGTGTTTGTATAATTTAAGCCATGCAAAAATGGCTTAACTTCTATGTTTGAATTCGGTTATTATTATTATTATGGTTTAGGTTCATTTTTCGTTATAATGTTATGTGCCATGGATGAATGGTATTTGTGATATGTGTTTTGTGCATAGAAGTTGGTTGATGATTTTGGTTATGGTATGAGTGAATTGGCTATGATATATATAATAGTATGAATTATGTTTGTTATGCAACCTTTGGTTAAAATGATTTGATTATGTTTTATATATGTTAGTAATAGTTTAAAATTAGTTAATGAGTATATTTGAGTAAATGTTCAAATGAGATAATGAATATATTTGATTAATAGTTCGGCATTTGTATATATATTTACATTCTAGCATATGATGCATTAGTTTGACATATACATAAATTCAAAGTATATATATATTGAGGTGATTGGTCATGTGTTTTGGTAGTGAGTTGAATGATGATTATATAGAGACAAGAATATTTCGGTTGTGGTTTTATATTGATGTATTGAGAAGATATGATTTGCATTATAAATAGATTAGGTTAATGAGCTCAATATAAAGAATATATGTATTTGATATGTTTGTTTCATAAATCGACAAAGAAGTTATGTTAGTTATAACGTAAATTCAATTATGTTATTAAATAATTTGATCTATTTTTAAGATTTATTTATTGAGATGGATTGATATGATATATATGTATATGATAAGATATATGTTTATGAAGTGATAGAGCAAAATGAAGAAAATGTAACTTTGAGCATAGCATGATTATCAAGCATAGTTATATTTGGTTAATGCAATGAAATAAATGACCAAATGAATAGTAAATTTTGTATTGGTAAACAAATAGGTAATATGGTTATAAACAATGCATTTATGCTCGGTTTGGATAAAATAGTGTGATTATGTTTAATTGCTTTTGTGAATAACTTATTAGTTTGATTATATTGATATATATATATGAATTTGCTTAGATATATATATATATATGTGTGTGGAATGATTAGTAAAGTACTTATGAAATAGATATAATGATGTATGTTTTTACTAATTAAAGTAGGTGCATATAATTTGTAAGTTGATAGATTATTTCATATATAAATCATTCAAATGCTTTAAATGTTAAGTTTGTGTAACGCCCCGAATTTGGGCCTAGAAGGATTGGGCCTTGAGCGTGGGAACACACAAAAGTTTATGTGTGCGAGAAATATCACAAATTGCATGTTGGCTTTAGTGGCTAAGTATTTGGGCATATTTGGGAGTGTTGGAGAAGTCTTGGGTTCAAACCTGGGCTTTAGCTAATCTTTTGTTTTAGTGAATAAAACCCTTGTTCCTTGGAAGTAGGATTCTTAAATATTTGTGGTTAAAATATATCACAAAAGGAGCTTGTGGTCTAGTGGCATGGTGGCGTGTGTGGTGTGCATGAGGTCTAAGGTTCAATTCGTGGCATAGGTAAAGGAATTATTTATTTTGCTGGCTGAGCTTGGAAGGAGGTGGAGATTCTGAGGTTGAATGTAACACCCCAAACCCGGCCCAGACGTTACGGCCGAATCTGACGTGCCACATTGAAGTTAAAAATCCACGTTTCGTTTTAGCGCTTTAAAACCAACTTTTGTTAAGCTTAACCAAGTGAATGGAAGCTGGGCACCAGGTAGGAATCCGTAACAGAGGAGGTGAGCCATGAAGGCTGCTTAAGTACCAAGCTCTTGATTGGATCAAATCTTAGACATGCCCACAACCATTGCCACACTAGATTATGACGAGTTGAAATTTCTTTGAGTAGATATTTTTAATAAATTGATTAATTGTATCGTTGCGTTATTTTGAAAACAATTATCATTTTGGAAACGGGCCCTAAGTCTAACCCGTTTTTAATTGTTATCAGTAAAATATAGGGTATAAGATAAAATAATCCCAGAAAAATAATTAAAATGACCTTATTACAACCCAAAACCAAATAATAATATTAATAAGATAAAACTTGTAAAGAAATAAATCGGCTACTTATTGCGATTAAAAGAAACAGAAACAGTAGTGTGGCCATCTCCGAGTCCCTCGCAGCTCCAAACCATCTAAGCTTAGGGATTACCTGCACAATTAGAAACGGGGTGAGTTTACGAAAACTCAGTGTGTAATCCCAATAACATACAAACAGTGAAAACACAGTATCAGTACAATCTGGGCCAATGCCCTATTTAGTCTTGACATATACTAGGCCAAAGCCTTTCGTTTAACGGTTACTGGGCCGAAGCCTTTTCATAAATCATATAACTGGGCCGAAGCCTTTTCATAAATCATATCACTGGGCCGAAGCCTTTACTATAAACGGTATGGCCCATAGGCCCATTTCAATATCACATGTAATGTCAATGGATGTAGATGTATGCAAGCCCATTTCAATATCATATGAAATACCAATGAATGTATGCAAGCCCATTTGGGGAGACTACTCGACCCACCATCTGCTACTCTCCACCCGTACCAACCAACACACCATGTGGGGAATGATTCAACCCACCCAACCAACACACCACTGGCAGCATAGCTGCTTTATCATATATCTGGAGGCCTAGCCTCTTTTAATAACTGGGGCAAAGCCCTTTTCGGTAAACTGGGGCAAAGCCCTTTTCAATAAACTGGGGCATAAGCCCTTTTCGGTAAACTAGGGCATAAGCCCTTTTCAATAAACTGGGGCATAAGCCCTTTTCGGTAAACTGGGGCATAAGCCCTTGTCAATAAACTGAGGCATAAGCTCTTTTGCACTTCCTCCATCCATATAAAAACCCAACCCAATGCATTTATGAATACATCATGTGCATTTGATACATATCATGTGCATTTCATACATATCATGTGCATTTTATACATATCATGTGCATATCATATCAATCATGTATATCATATCCCACGTATCAGATTTATAATTAAACCCTAGGGGTATAATGGTCATTTTAACCTAGGGGCAAAATAGTCATTTTCATACTATAAGGGTAATTTCATAATTTTACCAAATATCAGGGTTTTCCATGTTCATCAACAATTATCAATATTTTCGAGTGTTTAAACAATGATCTTTAACCCAATTTATCAAACTCGAGCTTTTGGGCCTAAAACCTCTAATGGGCCCTACGAATGTCGATTTAGCCCACTAAGCCTACTTAATCCAAATTTTACAACAGTACTAACCGTGTTATCATGCAACTTTTCCAAATTCCATTTTCTATCAATTTTACCCAAATGGGCCCGAAAGCCCGTTGGGCCCAATTTCAGCAAATTGAGGCCCAACTTACCATCGTGCACAAAATTGTGCTCTTACCTGTTCCATCGATCCAACCACCGATCATATCATATTTATTGCAGTTTAAGCAAAGGTAAAATCACAAGTTCCCGAAATATCGGTATTTTAGCATTTCGGCTTCTCAGCAAATATTAATCTAAGCTATTACGAGGGTTAGTACACACCTGTTACGGGTTGAAGTTGAAATGTTTCCATAATCAATCACTTACGATAACCACCACCTGTCACTCAAACATAACTATTCCAATATCAATATATGTAAATCCTAAGCACATCAGTCATACGAAACATAAGGGCGTATTCATCATTTTACCATATAAGGGTATTACGGTCACTTTACCCTATAGGGGCTTTACGGTCTTTTTACCTATTAGGGGTATTTTAGTCATTTCATCCTACAAGGGTGTTTTGGTAAATCTACAAATCAAGGGTAATTTTGTAAATCAGGGGTATTTTGGTAATTTTACAAATTAAGGGTATTTCAGTAATTTCACAAACCAGTTGTATTTTGGTAATTTTACAAACTAGGGGTGTTTTGGTAATTCTACCCTATAGGGGTATTTCAGTAATTTCACAATCGAGGGTAAAATGGTAATTTTGGAAATCAAGGGTAAAATAGTAATTCTGTAAATCGAAGGTAAAACAGTAATTCTATAAATCGAGGGTACTTTGGTAATTTTTACAAGTCGAGGGTATTTCAGTAATTTTACAAACTAGGGGGTATTTTAGTAATTTTACAAACCAAGGGTATTTTAGTAATTTTGTAAGAGGGTAAAACGATAATTTTATAAATTGAGGGTAAAATGGTAATTCTATAAATCGAGGGTAGAATGGTAATTCTGTAAATTAAGGGTACTTTGGTAATTTGGTAAACTAAAGTATTCTAAACAGGAATAACAATACGAATGGGCCTAAAGCCTATTCTCGGCCCAAATGGGCCCACACGCTTGCGTGGCCCTTTTAGCCCAAATCTAGCCACAGATATGAGATTCACCTAGCCTAGTCCAATATTTACTACACAATCAAACAACTTATCCAATTGGGCCCGTAGGCCCATTGGGCCCACACGACCCCTTTCGACCCATCGCGGCCCGAAGTAGCCATCCTATAGCTAGAGTAGTGAGAAATACACACTTGATAGGAGACTAGAGTTAATCCACGCTCCGAGCACTCTTAACCGACGCCCAACCCAAAGGAACACGCCATACAGCGAAAGGGATCAGCCAAGAAAAGGTACCTTTACTCTCCTCATGGTTCCCTCTATTTAACGCCAGCTTCGCAACCACTCTTATGTTAGCTTCCTGATGTGGTATCCTTCCAACATCAGAGTTTAAATTCAACACCAACTCTTGTCGTCCCCTGTTAGCAAAATAAATGCTGCTTGCTTGCCATGGGAATCGAACCCATGCCTCTCCTCAGATGCTCCACATGCTACTTGCCACTAAACCACAAGGCTCTTTGTGTCATATTTTATCCCCAATTAATTATAAGGTCTAAAGGCCAAAGTCCAAGTTCCCTAAAAAAAACTAAAATAAATTGTAAGAGCCAAGGCTTGAACCCAAGCTCCTATACAGCCTTAATGACGCCACAACCACTAGACTACATGCTTCCTTGTGTCATTTATTTACCACAATAATTTAAAAGGCCCTCATCCAAGCATCCAAGTTTTTTTTTCACTTAATACCAAGATTTTTGCTAAAGCCCTAGTTTAAACCCAAGATTTCTCCAACACTTCTCAAAGCCATTAACCACTAAAGCAAACATTTAATTGTTTCATTTCATTGCACAATTAAATACCTACATACAACCTCCTTACGGACCCCCACTCAAGGCCCAATACTTCTAGGCCCAAATTCGGGGTGTTACAATTCTACCCCCTTAAAGAAATTTCGTCCTCGAAATTTTCCACTCTCAGACTACACCACCACACTTCCGCTACGCACTCTGATACTAATAATACTAACATACACCCAAAACATTTGTCCATTGGAGCGGATAGATTTCACATGCAACCAATTTTTACATTTCCAGAACACATACCAAATAAGTACTAAATCTAAATTCAAGCGTTACAGTTTACTCTTAACTAGAGAGTTTCAGTATAGTGCTACAATCTATAGTGGTTTCTCAATATAGCATTTCAATCTATAACAGTAAACAGTGTGACAGCCCAAAGTTCACCCTAGTCGGGAAGTGGTTTCGGGACCGCTAAACCGAGTCACTGAAATGTTTGAATGTGATACTTATTGTGTAGAATATGTAATTATGAATGTGTGAAAATTTCAAGCTTCAATTGGGTTGATTTCATGTGAATTTAGTCAATAGGACTTATGTGAGAAAATTCTAAAATGTGATAGGTTAATGTGTGAGGACCTACTAGTGCATGTGGACAAAGGGGGGGACTTGCATGTCAAATTCCCCCCCCCTAATGAGTAGTGGCCGGCCATGACAGGGAAGGATGGGCAAAACATGTCATGAAACATGTTTTGTTAGTGGAAGAATAAAATAAGGAGTATGGGTAATAAAGAAATGGAAAACAAAAGAAAAAAAAATGTGTGTGTGGTGTTTGTCCCCCCATTGCCGTGAGCTAAACAAGAGAAAGGGGGAATTTTGTTCATCCTTTTCTCATCTTCATGCTTGCCAAAACTAGAAAGAAAAACAAAGAAAAATTTTCTCATCCTTTGGTTAATCCTTGGCCAAAAATTTTAAGGAGGAAAGAAGAAGAAAGGTGAAGAGATTCGGCCATGCATGTAGCTAGGCCAAGGTATGTTTGATGATGTTTCATGAGATGCATGCATGATTTAGTTGTTAGCTTGAGTTCTACCTAGCCCATGGTCTAAATCTTGCTATGTGATGGAGATGGCACTTGACCATGGATGCATCATTCTTGGTTGATGTTTGATGTTGTGGTGATGAGGTATGAGGATGAGTTAAGATTCGGCCTAGGTGGAGGTTGTGTTAATGCCATTGCATGCAAAATATGAAGCTTGTTAATGATGCATGTGATGATGGCTTGATGATTCTTGAACCTCCTTTTTAGCATTTTTTTTGTTGTGTGAGCACATATGTGCATTGGTTGCTAAATGGAGAAGAATCGGCTAGCAAGATGTGTGCTAAGGCCGAATGTAACTTTGCATGTTAATGAGCAATGCATGTGTTAAATTGATGAAAAGGGGGAGGATGCTTTACTAGTGTGTACATGTGTGTATTAAGTGTTGAAATCGACCCCAAAAATGGACATGCATATTCGGTCAAGGGCAAGAAATTAGCTAATATGTGGTGTTGATGCATGATTTTTGCATGTATGAGACTTTAATGTCTAATGTATAAATATGGGCTAAGTGCCTTGTGTTCATCTTTTGATGCCTAAAATGATGAAATCAATTTATTTGTTTGATTAAGCTCAAGAGCAAAGGGGAAATAAAACCGATAAAGGGAAGGAAAAAGTGGTTGAATAGCTAGCGGAATCGTTCGACAACACCCGAGGTAAGTTCTTGAGTAAGAGAGCTTAAATTTCGATGTGATTAAATCATGCTCTATGTGTGGCTATTGAGCCGAATGTGCAAGGACAATATGTGCCTTGTGTTTGAGTTTCGTAAACGAAAATGAAATATGAATGTGCTATGAATTATTGTTAGATGTGCATGATTAATTGAATGCTGTCCGGGCTAAGTCCCGAAGGCTTTGTGCTAAGTGAATATATCCGGATTAAGATCCGAAGGCCTTTGTGCGAGATACTAAATCCGGGTTAAGTCGCGAAGGCATTCGTGCGAGTTATTAAATCCGGGTTAAGTCCCGAAGGCATTCGTGCGAGTTATTAAATCCGGGTTAAGTCCCGAAGGCATTCGTGCGAGTTATTAAATCCGGGTTAAGTCCCGAAGGCATTCGTGCGAGTTATTAAATCCGGGTTAAGTCCTGAAGGCATTCGTGCGAGTTGTTAAATCCGGGTTATGTCCCGAAGGCATTGTGTGAGTTACTAAAACCGGGCTATGTCCCGAAGGCATTTGAACGAGGAGCTATATCCGGTTAAATCCCGAAGGTACGTGATTTGGTAATGAATGAGCTTGCTGTAAAATTCCAGCGAATACTCGAAAAACATCCCAATATGGGGATATGTTACGTATGTGCTGAATTTAATCGAGCCCTTACAAATAAATGTTCGCTCAGTTGATAAACGAGCTACCGGCCTTCGGCCAAGTTAGTTTATTGTGTATGTACATAAGGGTTGTTAATGTTGTGAAGCAAGTTTGATATCGGTAAATTGCGTATTATGAAATATTCCGTTTAGCTAAATGTGTGCTATTCTTTGTGCATGCTGGAATTCCTTGCTCAAACTTACTAAGCATAAATTGCTTACTCGTTACATTGCTCCTCTGTTTTATAGATTTTTGGTTCTCCAGCTATCGGACTCGGGATCTTGAAGTCGAAGTCGCCCACACTATCAAAGGCTCTTTTGGGTACTATTTTGGTTGAATTTTGTTATGGCATGTATAGGACTACCCATTGTTGTCTTTCGAGTACTTTATGAAATGTATAAGTGTACAGCCATGCGAAAATGGCTTGTAGAAGTGGAGTATGACATTAGACCATTCGTATTTGTGAATGTATAGATGGTTTCATGATGTAACTATGTTGGAATGGAAGTGTTGAGCAAATGATCAGCCACTAGAATGGCTAAGTATGATCATATGTGGGCTTATGTATGACAAGGCCCTAGTTGGTCCATGAAACCCCAAATTTAGGTAAGGTTCACTTTGAAAACAGAAGCTGATAGCAGCAGTGGTGTGGATTGGAAAAATCACAAGAATTCGTAGGAGTGGAATTAAATAGTGAATAAATTATGTAATCGAACCTTGATGAATCTACTTTCATATGGAAGTAACGAAACAATTATAGGAACAGTACAGTAAGAGATATTCGGGTTCTTGTGGAACAGGGCCAGAACAGTTTCTGGATTCCCTGTTCCGCCTTTGGAAATTCACTATAAATTGACCAGAGATAATTAGGGGTCATATCATATATGTATGGATTCCTCTCTGAGTCTAGTTTCCATAGAAACAAACGGCATCAGTATTGAAGCTCTGTGCAGAGAGATATCCCAGTCGTAATGGGAAAAGGTCAGTGTAGTCGACCCCTGTAACATGGGAGACTTTGACTAATAAACTGTACTAATTGGCCCGACAAAAAATTCTAGAAAAAAATCCATAGGTGGGGACATGAGTCTAGTTTCAGGGAAAAATCACAAAACTGATTTTTGAGTTGTGAAACTCAAGATATGATTTTTGAAGCGACTAGTACTCAGACTGGGCTGTGTCTGGAAAAATTTTTCAAAGTTTGTTAACATCTCGTGTCCGACTCCGGTGTCGGTCTCGGGTTCGGGGTGTTACATTTTATTGGATAAACTAGCTGAATTGTACGTTTATCAAATTGTGAGATTATACGGGGTACCTGTTTCTATCGTGTCGGATAGAGATCCGAGATTCACCTCACGATTTTGGAAGAAATTGCAAGAAGCTCTGGGTACTAAGCTGCATTTTAGCACTGCTTTTCACCCCCAAACCGATGGTCAATCCGAGTGGATAATTCAGATACTTGAGGATATGTTGAGATGTTGCATCCTCGAGTTCAGTAGTTCATGGGAACGGTATTTACCTTTGATTGAATTCGCTTACAACAATAGTTTTCAATCAAGTATTAAGATGGCACCTTATGAGGCTTTGTACGGTCGTAAATGCCGTACACCATTGTTTTGGACCGAGCTCGGTGAAAGCAAAATTTTCGGAGTTGATTTGATTAGAGATGCTGAACAGAAAGTAAAGGTAATCCGTGAAAGTCTGAAGGTATCCACGGATCGTCAGAAATCGTATGCAGATTTGAAACGAAAAGACATCGAGTATCAGGTGGGAGACAAAGTGTTCCTTAAGGTTTCACCTTGGAAAAAGATACTCAAGTTCGGCCGTAAGGGCAAGTTGAGCCCAAGATTCATTGGGCCGTACGAAATCTCCGAATGAGTTGGTCCGGTTGCGTATAGATTGATTTTGCCCCCGGAGCTTGAAAAGATTCATGACGTCTTTCATGTTTCGATGCTTCGACGCTATCGATCTGATCCATCGCACATAATTAGCCCATCGGAGGTTGAAATTCTAGTCGACATGAGCTATGAAGAAGAACCGATGCGTATCCTAGCTCGTGAAGTGAAGGAGTTGCGAAACAAAAGAGTTCCGCTAGTAAAGGTGTTATGGCTCAAACTCGGGATCGAGGAAGCTACTTGGGATACCGAGAGCTCGATGAAAGAACGATACCCAAACCTATTTACCGGTAAGATTTTCGGGGACGAAAATTTCTTAAGTGGGGGAGAGTTGTGACAGCCCAAAGTTGACCCTAGTCGGGAAGTGGTTTCGGGACCGCTAAACCGAGTCACCGAAATGTTTGAATGTGATACTTATTGTGTAGAATATGTAATTATGAATGTGTGAAAATTTCAAGCTTCAATTGGGTTGATTTCATGTGAATTTAGTCAATAGGACTTATGTGAGAAAATTCTAAAATGTGATAGGTCAATGTGTGAGGACCTACTAGTGCATGTGGACAAAGGGGGGACTTGCATGTCAAATTCCCCCCCTAATGAGTAGTGGCCGGCCATGACAGGGAAGGATGGGCAAAACATGTCATGAAACATGTTTTGTTAGTGGAAGAATAAAATAAGGAGTATGGGTAATAAAGAAATGGAAAACAAAAGAAAAAAAAATGTGTGTGTGGTGTTTGTCCCCCCATTGCCGTGAGCTAAACAAGAGAAAGGGGGAATTTTGTTCATCCTTTTCTCATCTTCATGCTTGCCAAAACTAGAAAGAAAAACAAAGAAAAATTTTCTCATCCTTTGGTTCATCCTTGGCCAAAAATTTTAAGGAGGAAAGAAGAAGAAAGGTGAAGAGATTCGGCCATGCATGTAGCTAGGCCAAGGTATGTTTGATGATGTTTCATGAGATGCATGCATGATTTAGTTGTTAGCTTGAGTTCTACCTAGCCCATGGTCTAAATCTTGCTATGTGATGGAGATGGCACTTGACCATGGATGCATCATTCTTGGTTGATGTTTGATGTTGTGGTGATGAGGTATGAGGATGAGTTAAGATTCGGCCTAGGTGGAGGTTGTGTTAATGCCATTGCATGCAAAATATGAAGCTTGTTAATGATGCATGTGATGATGGCTTGATGATTCTTGAACCTCCTTTTTAGCATTTTTTTTGTTGTGTGAGCACATATGTGCATTGGTTGCTAAATGGAGAAGAATCGGCTAGCAAGATGTGTGCTAAGGCCGAATGTAACTTTGCATGTTAATGAGCAATGCATGTGTTAAATTGATGAAAAGGGGAGGATGCTTTACTAGTGTGTACATGTGTGTATTAAGTGTTGAAATCGACCCCAAAAATGGACATGCATATTCGGTCAAGGGCAAGAAATTAGCTAATATGTGGTGTTGATGCATGATTTTTGCATGTATGAGACTTTAATGTCTAATGTATAAATATGGGCTAAGTGCCTTGTGTTCATCTTTTGATGCCTAAAATGATGAAATCAATTTATTTGTTTGATTAAGCTCAAGAGCAAAGGGGAAATAAAACCGATAAAGGGAAGGAAAAAGTGGTTGAATAGCTAGCGGAATCGTTCGACAACACCCGAGGTAAGTTCTTGAGTAAGAGAGCTTAAATTTCGATGTGATTAAATCATGCTCTATTTGTGGCTATTGAGCCGAATGAGCAAGGACAATATGTGCCTTGTGTTTGAGTTTCGTAAACGAAAATGAAATATGAATGTGCTATGAATTATTGTTAGATGTGCATGATTAATTGAATGCTGTCCGGGCTAAGTCCCGAAGGCTTTGTGCTAAGTGAATATATCCGGATTAAGATCCGAAGGCCTTTGTGCGAGATACTAAATCCGGGTTAAGTCCCGAAGGCATTCGTGCGAGTTATTAAATCCGGGTTAAGTCCCGAAGGCATTCGTGCGAGTTATTAAATCCGGGTTAAGTCCCGAAGGCATTCGTGCGAGTTATTAAATCCGGGTTAAGTCCCGAAGGCATTCGTGCGAGTTATTAAATCCGGGTTAAGTCCCGAAGGCATTCGTGCGAGTTGTTAAATCCGGGTTATGTCCCGAAGGCATTGTGTGAGTTACTAAAACCGGGCTATGTCCCGAAGGCATTTGAACGAGGAGCTATATCCGGTTAAATCCCGAAGGTACGTGATTTGGTAATGAATGAGCTTGCTGTAAAATTCCAGCGAATACTCGAAAAACATCCCAATATGGGGATATGTTACGTATGTGCTGAATTTAATCGAGCCCTTACAAATAAATGTTCGCTTAGTTGATAAACGAGCTACCGGCCTTCGGCCAAGTTAGTTTATTGTGTATGTACATAAGGGTTGTTAATGTTGTGAAGCAAGTTTGATATCGGTAAATTGCGTATTATGAAATATTCCGTTTAGCTAAATGTGTGCTATTCTTTGTGCATGCTGGAATTCCTTGCTCAAACTTACTAAGCATAAATTGCTTACTCGTTACATTGCTCCTCTGTTTTATAGATTTTTGGTTCTCCAGCTATCGGACTCGGGATCTTGAAGTCGAAGTCGCCCACACTATCAAAGGCTCTTTTGGGTACTATTTTGGTTGAATTTTGTTATGGCATGTATAGGACTACCCATTGTTGTCTTTCGAGTACTTTATGAAATGTATAAGTGTACAGCCATGCGAAAATGGCTTGTAGAAGTGGAGTATGACATTAGACCATTCGTATTTGTGAATGTATAGATGGTTTCATGATGTAACTATGTTGGAATGGAAGTGTTGAGCAAATGATCAGCCACTAGAATGGCTAAGTATGATCATATGTGGGCTTATGTATGACAAGGCCCTAGTTGGTCCATGAAACCCCAAATTTAGGTAAGGTTCACTTTGAAAACAGAAGCTGATAGCAGCAGTGGTGTGGATTGGAAAAATCACAAGAATTCGTAGGAGTGGAATTAAATAGTGAATAAATTATGTAATCGAACCTTGATGAATCTACTTTCATATGGAAGTAACGAAACAATTATAGGAACAGTACAGTAAGAGATATTCGGGTTCTTGTGGAACAGGGCCAGAACAGTTTCTGGATTCCCTGTTCCGCCTTTGGAAATTCACTATAAATTGACCAGAGATAATTAGGGGTCATACCATATATGTATGGATTCCTCTCTGAGTCTAGTTTCCATAGAAACAAACGGCATCAGTATTGAAGCTCTGTGCAGAGAGATATCCTAGTCGTAATGGGAAAAGGTCAGTGTAGTCGACCCCTGTAACATGGGAGACTTTGACTAATAAACTGTACTAATTGGCCCGACCAAAAATTCTAGAAAAAAATCCATAGGTGGGGACATGAGTCTAGTTTCAGGGAAAAATCACAAAACTGATTTTTGAGTTGTGAAACTCAAGATATGATTTTTGAAGCGACTAGTACTCAGACTGGGCAGTGTCTGGAAAAATTTTTCAAAGTTTGTTAACATCTCGTGTCCGACTCCGGTGTCGGTCTCGGGTTCGGGGTGTTACATTTTATTGGATAAACTAGCTGAATTCTACGTTTATCAAATTGTGAGATTATACGGGGTACCTGTTTCTATCGTGTCGGATAGAGATCCGAGATTCACCTCACGATTTTGGAAGAAATTGCAAGAAGCTCTGGGTACTAAGCTGCATTTTAGCACTGCTTTTCACCCCCAAAACGATGGTCAATCCGAGTGGATAATTCAGATACTTGAGGATATGTTGAGATGTTGCATCCTCGAGTTCAGTAGTTCATGGGAACGGTATTTACCTTTGATTGAATTCGCTTACAACAATAGTTTTCAATCAAGTATTAAGATGGCACCTTATGAGGCTTTGTACGGTCGTAAATGCCGTACACCATTGTTTTGGACCGAGCTCGGTGAAAGCAAAATTTTCGGAGTTGATTTGATTAGAGATGCTGAACAGAAAGTAAAGGTAATCCGTGAAAGTCTGAAGGTATCCACGGATCGTCAGAAATCGTATGCAGATTTGAAACGAAAAGACATCGAGTATCAGGTGGGAGACAAAGTGTTCCTTAAGGTTTCACCTTGGAAAAAGATACTCAAGTTCGGCCGTAAGGGCAAGTTGAGCCCAAGATTCATTGGGCCGTACGAAATCTCCGAACGAGTTGGTCCGGTTGCGTATAGATTGATTTTGCCCCCGGAGCTTGAAAAGATTCATGACGTCTTTCATGTTTCGATGCTTCGACGCTATCGATCTGATCCATCGCACATAATTAGCCCATCGGAGGTTGAAATTCTAGTCGACATGAGCTATGAAGAAGAACCGATGCGTATCCTAGCTCGTGAAGTGAAGGAGTTGCGAAACAAAAGAGTTCCGCTAGTAAAGGTGTTATGGCTCAAACTCGGGATCGAGGAAGCTACTTGGGATACCGAGAGCTCGATGAAAGAACGATACCCAAACCTATTTACCGGTAAGATTTTCGGGGACGAAAATTTCTTAAGTGGGGGAGAGTTGTGACAGCCCAAAGTTGACCCTAGTCGGGAAGTGGTTTCGGGACCGCTAAACCGAGTCACCGAAATGTTTGAATGTGATACTTATTGTGTAGAATATGTAATTATGAATGTGTGAAAATTTCAAGCTTCAATTGGGTTGATTTCATGTGAATTTAGTCAATAGGACTTATGTGAGAAAATTCTAAAATGTGATAGGTCAATGTGTGAGGACCTACTAGTGCATGTGGACAAAGGGGGGACTTGCATGTCAAATTCCCCCCCTAATGAGTAGTGGCCGGCCATGACAGGGAAGGATGGGCAAAACATGTCATGAAACATGTTTTGTTAGTGGAAGAATAAAATAAGGAGTATGGGTAATAAAGAAATGGAAAACAAAAGAAAAAAAATGTGTGTGTGGTGTTTGTCCCCCCATTGCCGTGAGCTAAACAAGAGAAAGGGGGAATTTTGTTCATCCTTTTCTCATCTTCATGCTTGCCAAAACTAGAAAGAAAAACAAAGAAAAATTTTCTCATCCTTTGGTTCATCCTTGGCCAAAAATTTTAAGGAGGAAAGAAGAAGAAAGGTGAAGAGATTCGGCCATGCATGTAGCTAGGCCAAGGTATGTTTGATGATGTTTCATGAGATGCATGCATGATTTAGTTGTTAGCTTGAGTTCTACCTAGCCCATGGTCTAAATCTTGCTATGTGATGGAGATGGCACTTGACCATGGATGCATCATTCTTGGTTGATGTTTGATGTTGTGGTGATGAGGTATGAGGATGAGTTAAGATTCGGCCTAGGTGGAGGTTGTGTTAATGCCATTGCATGCAAAATATGAAGCTTGTTAATGATGCATGTGATGATGGCTTGATGATTCTTGAACCTCCTTTTTAACATTTTTTTTGTTGTGTGAGCACATATGTGCATTGGTTGCTAAATGGAGAAGAATCGGCTAGCAAGATGTGTGCTAAGGCCGAATGTAACTTTGCATGTTAATGAGCAATGCATGTGTTAAATTGATGAAAAGGGGGAGGATGCTTTACTAGTGTGTACATGTGTGTATTAAGTGTTGAAATCGACCCCAAAAATGGACATGCATATTCGGTCAAGGGCAAGAAATTAGCTAATATGTGGTGTTGATGCATGATTTTTGCATGTATGAGACTTTAATGTCTAATGTATAAATATGGGCTAAGTGCCTTGTGTTCATCTTTTGATGCCTAAAATGATGAAATCAATTTATTTGTTTGATTAAGCTCAAGAGCAAAGGGGAAATAAAACCGATAAAGGGAAGGAAAAAGTGGTTGAATAGCTAGCGGAATCGTTCGACAACACCCGAGGTAAGTTCTTGAGTAAGAGAGCTTAAATTTCGATGTGATTAAATCATGCTCTATGTGTGGCTATTGAGCCGAATGTGCAGGGACAATATGTGCCTTGTGTTTGAGTTTCGTAAACGAAAATGAAATATGAATGTGCTATGAATTATTGTTAGATGTGCATGATTAATTGAATGCTGTCCGGGCTAAGTCCCGAAGGCTTTGTGCTAAGTGAATATATCCGGATTAAGATCCGAAGGCCTTTGTGCGAGATACTAAATCCGGGTTAAGTCCCGAAGGCATTCGTGCGAGTTATTAAATCCGGGTTAAGTCCCGAAGGCATTCGTGCGAGTTATTAAATCCGGGTTAAGTCCCGAAGGCATTCGTGCGAGTTATTAAATCCGGGTTAAGTCTCGAAGGCATTCGTGCGAGTTATTAAATCCGGGTTAAGTCCCGAAGGCATTCGTGCGAGTTGTTAAATCCGGGTTATGTCCCGAAGGCATTGTGTGAGTTACTAAAACCGGGCTATGTCCCGAAGGCATTTGAACGAGGAGCTATATCCGGTTAAATCCCGAAGGTACGTGATTTGGTAATGAATGAGCTTGCTGTAAAATTCCAGCGAATACTCGAAAAACATCCCAATATGGGGATATGTTACGTATGTGCTGAATTTAATCGAGCCCTTACAAATAAATGTTCGCTCAGTTGATAAACGAGCTACCGGCCTTCGGCCAAGTTAGTTTATTGTGTATGTACATAAGGGTTGTTAATGTTGTGAAGCAAGTTTGATATCGGTAAATTGCGTATTATGAAATATTCCGTTTAGCTAAATGTGTGCTATTCTTTGTGCATGCTGGAATTCCTTGCTCAAACTTACTAAGCATAAATTGCTTACTCGTTACATTGCTCCTCTGTTTTATAGATTTTTGGTTCTCCAGCTATCGGACTCGGGATCTTGAAGTCGAAGTCGCCCACACTATCAAAGGCTCTTTTGGGTACTATTTTGGTTGAATTTTGTTATGGCATGTATAGGACTACCCATTGTTGTCTTTCGAGTACTTTATGAAATGTATAAGTGTACAGCCATGCGAAAATGGCTTGTAGAAGTGGAGTATGGCATTAGACCATTCGTATTTGTGAATGTATAGATGGTTTCATGATGTAACTATGTTGGAATGGAAGTGTTGAGCAAATGATCAGCCACTAGAATGGCTAAGTATGATCATATGTGGGCTTATGTATGACAAGGCCCTAGTTGGTCCATGAAACCCCAAATTTAGGTAAGGTTCACTTTGAAAACAGAAGCTGATAGCAGCAGTGGTGTGGATTGGAAAAATCACAAGAATTCGTAGGAGTGGAATTAAATAGTGAATAAATTATGTAATCGAACCTTGATGAATCTACTTTCATATGGAAGTAACGAAACAATTATAGGAACAGTACAGTAAGAGATATTCGGGTTCTTGTGGAACAGGGCCAGAACAGTTTCTGGATTCCCTGTTCCGCCTTTGGAAATTCACTATAAATTGACCAGAGATAATTAGGGGTCATACCATATATGTATGGATTCCTCTCTGAGTCTAGTTTCCATAGAAACAAACGGCATCAGTATTGAAGCTCTGTGCAGAGAGATATCCCATTCGTAATGGGAAAAGGTCAGTGTAGTCGACCCCTGTAACATGGGAGACTTTGACTAATAAACTGTACTAATTGGCCCGACCATAAATTCTAGAAAAAAATCCATAGGTGGGGACATGAGTCTAGTTTCAGGGAAAAATCACAAAACTGATTTTTGAGTTGTGAAACTCAAGATATGATTTTTGAAGCGACTAGTACTCAGACTGGGCAGTGTCTGGAAAAATTTTTCAAAGTTTGTTAACATCTCGTGTCCGACTCCGGTGTCGGTCTCGGGTTCGGGGTGTTACAAACAGAGTTAGGGAACTTACAAATTTGGTGCCGGAGACTCGGTGTGCCACACCTCCAGTAACATCTTTTTAGAAACAAGTCAAGTTTCGTTGAGAGATTTCAAAACAAATTCTAGAAAAACCCTTTTCAAACCCCAATTTCGAAAAAAGGAAAACAATAATAATTTTCTGCTACCCATACCATAGCCGAGTTTTGCAACCTGGCTCTGATACCACTAAATGTAACACCCCAAACCCGGCCTAGACGTTATGGCCGAATCTGACATGCCAATTGAAGTACAAATCCATTTTCGTTTTAGCGTTAAAAATAACCCGACTTTTGTTAAGCTAACAAAGTGAATGGAAGCTGGGCATCAGGTAGGAATCCAGAACAGAGGAGGTGAGCCATGAAGGCTGCTTAAGTACCAAGCTCTTCGAATGGATCCAATCCTAGACATGCCCACAACAATTGCCACACTTTGGTGCGAGGTTAGGTTTTGAGAAAAACGAGTTGGAATTTATTTAAGTAGATATTTTTGATAAACTGATTAATTGTATCGTTGCGTTATTTTGAAAACAATTATCATTTTGGAAACGCGCCCTAAGTCTAACCCATTTTGGATTGTTATCAGTAAAATATAGGGTATAAGATAAAATAATCCCAGAAAAATAATTAAAATGGCCTTATTACAACCTAAAACCAAATAATAATATTAATAAGATAAAACTTATAAAGAAACAAATCGGCTACTTATTGTGATTAAAAGAAACAGAAACAGTAGTGTGGCCATCTCCGAGTCCCTCGCAGCTCCAAACCATCTAAGCTCAGGGATTACCTGCACAGTTAGAAACGGGGTGAGTTTACGAAAACTCAGTGTGTAATCCCAATAACATACAAACAGTGAAAACACAGTATTAGTACAATCTAGGCCAAAGCCCTATTTAGTCTTGACATATACTAGGCCAAAGCCTTTCGTTTAACGGTTACTGGGCCGAAGCCTTTTCATAAATCATATAACTGGGCCGAAGCCTTTTCATAAATCATATCACTGGGCCGAAGCCTTTACTGTAAACGGTATGGCCCATAGGCCCATTTCAATATCACATGTAATGTCAATGGTGTAGATGTATGCAAGCCCATTTCAATATCATATGAAATACCAATGAATGTATGCAAGCCCATTTGGGGAGACTACTCGACCCACCATCTGCTACTCTCCACCCGTACCAACCAACACACCATGTGGGGAATGATTCAACCCACCCAACCAACACACCACTGGCAGCATAGCTGCTTTATCATGTATCTGGAGGCCTAGCCTCTTTTAATAACTGGGGCAAAGCCCTTTTCGGTAAACTGGGGCAAAGCCCTTTTCAATAAACTGGGGCATAAGCCCTTTTCGGTAAACTGGGGCATAAGCCCTTTTCAATAAACTGGGGCATAAGCTCTTTTGCACTTCCTCCATCCATATAAAAACCCAACCCAATGCATTTATGAATACATCATGTGCATTTCATACATATCATGTGCATTTCATACATATCATGTGCATTTCATACATATCATGTACATATCATATCAATCATGTATATCATATCCCACGTATCAGATTTATAATTAAACCTTAGGGGTATAATGGTCATTTTTACCTAGGGGCAAAACAGTCATTTTCATACTATAAGGGTAATTTCATAATTTTACCAAATATCAGGGTTTTCCATGTTCATCAGCAATTATCAATATTTCTGAGTGTTTAAACAATGATCTTTAACCCACTTTATCAAATTCGAGCTTTTGGGCCCAAAACCTCTAATGGGCCCTACGAATGCCGATTTAGCCCACTAAGCCTGCTTAATCCAAATTCCATTTTCTATCAATTTTACTCAAATGGGCCCGAAAGCCCATTGGGCCCAATTTCAGCCAATTGAGGCCCAACTTATCATCGTGCACAAAATTGTGCTCTTACCTATTCCATCGATCCAACCACCGATCATATCGTATCTATCGCACTTTAAGCAAAGGCAAAATCACAAGTTCCCGAAATATCTGTATTTTAGCATTTCGGCTTCTCAGCAAATATTAATCTAAGCTATTACGTGTGTTAATACACACCTGTTACGGGTTGAAGTTGAAATGTTTCCATAATCAATCACTTACGATAACCACCACCTGTCACTCAAACTTAATTATTCCAATATCAATATATGTAAATCCTAAGCACATCAGTCATGCGGAACATAAGGGCGTATTCATCATTTTACCATACAAGGGTATTACGGTCACTTTACCCTACAGGAGCTTTACGGTCTTTTTACCTATTAGGGGTATTTTAGTCATTTCATCCTACAAGGGTGTTTTGGTAAATCTACAAATCAAGGGTAATTTTGTAAATCAGGGGTATTTTGGTAATTTTACAAATTGAAGGTATTTCAGTAATTTCACAATCGAGGGTAAAACGGTAATTTTGTAAATCAAGGGTAAAATAGTAATTCTGTAAATCAAGGGTAAAACAGTAATTCTATAAATCGAGGGTACTTTGGTAATTTTTACAAGTTGAGGGTATTTCAGTAATTTTACAAATTAGGGGGTATTTTAGTAATTTTACAAACCAAGGGTATTTTAGTAATTTTGTAAATCGAGGGTAAAACGATAATTTTATAAATTGAGGGTAAAATGGTAATTCTATAAATCGAGGGTAGAATGGTAATTCTGTAAATCAAGGGTACTTTGGTAATTTGGTAAACTAAAGTATTCTAAACAGGAATAACAATACGAATGGGCCTAAAGCCTATTCTCGGCCCAAATGGGCCCACACGCTTGCGTGGCCCTTTTAGCCCAAATCTAGCCACAGATATGAGATTCACCTAGCCTAGTCCAATATTTACTACACAATCAAACAACTTATCCAATTGGGCCCGTAGGCCCATTGGGCCCACATGACCCCTTTCGACCCATCGCGGCCCGAAGTAGCCATCCTATAGCTAGAGTAGTGAGAAATACACACTTGATAGGAGACTAGAGTTAATCCACGCTCCGAGCACTCTTAACCGACGCCCAACGCAAAGGAACACGCCATACAGCGAAAGGGATCAGCCAAGAAAAGGTACCTTTACTCTCCTCATGGTTCCCTCTATTTAACGCCAGCTTCGCAACCACTCTTATGTTAGCTTCCCGATGTGGGATCCTTCCAACATTAGAGTTTAAATTCAACACCAACTCTTGCCGCCCCCTGTTAGCAAAATAAATGCTCCTTGTTTGCCATGGGATTCGAACCCATACCTCCCCTCAGATGCTCCACATGCTACTTGCCACTAAACCACAAGGCTCTTTGTGTTATATTTTATCCCCAATTAATTATAAGGTCTAAAGGCCAAAGTCCAGGTTCCCTAAAAAAAACCAAAATAAATTGCAAGAGCCAAGGCTTGAACCCAGGCTCCTATACAGCCTTAATGACGCCACAACCACTAGACTACATGCTTCCTTGTGTCATTTATTTACCACAATAATTTAAAAGGCCCTCATCCAAGCATCCAAGTTTTTTTTCACTTAATACCAAAATTTTTGCTGAAGCCCTAGTTTAAACCCAAGATTTCTCCAACACTTCTCAAAGCCATTAACCACTAAAGCAAACATTTAATTGTTTCATTTCATTGCACAATTAAATACCTATATACAACCTCCTTACGGACCCCCACTCAAGGCCCAATACTTCTAGGCCCAAATTTGGGGTGTTACATTGAATTAGTCATGAGTGTTTCAAGGAAAGTTGAATTGGATGTTGAGTTATTCGGGGAGAAAATCAAGGAATTTGAAATAGGAGAGTTGCATAGGAGGATTGTTTCTGCCGAATTGGGATGGTGGAAAGGGAGAATTTTGGCCAGGGGAAATTGTAACACCCCGTACCCGAGACCGTTGCCAGGGTCGGACACGAGGGGTTAACAGACTTAATACATTTATTTTCACAGTCCATTTTAAAAATTTTCAGACTAGCTGGCTAACTGCGTCACTGTCACCTTAAAAATCATATCTTGAGTTCCAAAACTCAAAAATCAGTTTCGTAAATTTTCCCTGAAACTAGACTCATATATCCATCTACAAATTGTTTTCTATAATTTTTGGTCAGGCCAATCAGTACAGTTTATTAGTTAAATTCTCCCCTGTTACAGGGTTCGACTACTCTGACCTTCATGCATTGCGACTTAGATAACTCCTTGTACAGGGATTCAATACTTATTATGTTTGTTTCTAAAGAAACTAGACTCGAAAAGAAATCTGTACATATAGGGCATGACTTCTAATTATCTCTGGTTAATTTATAGTGAATTTCTAAAGACGGATCAGGGGATCCAGAAATCGTTCTGGCCCTGTTCCATGAAAACTTAAATATCTCTTAAAATACGACTCATATGACCGTTTCGTTTCCTCCATATGAAATGAGATTCATCAAGGTTCGATTTCATAATTTATTCACTATTTAATTCCATCCCTACTATGTTTAGTGATTTTTCAAATTCACACCACTGCTGCTGTCAGCATCTGCCTTTAAGCTAGACTTTACCTATTACATAGTTTCCATGATTCACCCAACCCTTTAGCATATATAGCACAAAGTATTATCGTGATTAACCATTACAATGGCCAATCATAGCCAAGCATATCCACACCTCTCAATAACCATATACATACAAAATGATTATAACATTATGCTCAAAAAATATATAAGCCATTTTCGCATGGCTATCCAAGTTCGTACAATACCGAAAGGTACATGACCAACATCAAAAAGGGTAGTCCTATACATGCCATTTCAGAGTTCAACCAAAAGTGTACCAAAGGGACTTTGATAGTGTGGACGACTTTGACTTCGACAATCCCGAGCCCGATAGCTGACGAACCAAAATCTATAAAACAGAGATTCAAAGAACGGAGTAAGCATTTAACGCTTAGTAAGTTTTGAGCAATAAAATTAGGCACAACTGAAGTATAGCATTCATATAACTAAACGGATAATTTCATATACACATATTCTCAAAAATCAGTCCTACTTCACATTTCCAACCCTTATATTCATACATAAGGGATCAACTTAACCAAAGGCCCGAAAGCTCACTAATCGACTGAGCGGATAATATTTAAACGAAATCACTACTCTAATGCATATACGAAACGTACCTTATCGTTGGGATTTTACGAGCGTATTAATTGAAATTATTACAGCAAGATCGCTCATTCCCAAACCAAGTACCTTTGGGGTTTAGCCGGATATAGCTACTCGCTCAAATGCCTTCGGGACTTAGCCCGGTTATAGTAACTCGCACAATTGCCTTCGGGACTTAGCCCGGTTATAGTAACTCGCACAATTGCCTTCGGGACTTGGCCCGATTATAGTAACTCGCACAAATGCCTTCGGGACTTGGCCCGGTTATAGTAACTCGCACGAATGCCTTCGGGCTTAGCCCGGTTATCAATCCGAATATCCATGCACATATCAATAAATCATGACACATCAATATTTCATTTTTGTAACTAGAATTCAAACACAAGTCACTTATCAAGCATTATCATTTTCAGCTCAAAACCTACATACAAAGGGCATGATTTTGATTTGCTTATAACATAATCTAATCGAATCATAATCTAAGTTTCATTACTCGAAAACTTACCTCGGATGTTGTCGAACGATTTTGACTGCTATTCGATCACTTTTTCCTTTCCCTTGTCCAACTTTGGTCCTCTAAGCTCTTGAGCTAATTCAAGCAATTTTAACTTATTAAAGTCTCATTATGCTAGCTTATGGCCGAATATGACATGGAGTTGATAGGCCATATGGCCACCTTTAACTCAAATACAAAGTGGTCATACGCATTTTTAATCACATTGAGCAATTTAATACAATTAATCTAACATTTCCTCATGTGCAACTTCATAACCGAATACACACATCACTAACCTAATATCAATTAACTAAGCACTTTAACAAATTCTCCTTGAGCCGATTATCTAAGTCAAGATAAAAGCATCAATATGCTTGCCCCTAACCGAATACATGCAACACCAATCTATCTCATGTGGCCGAATATGCATGTCTATGTTGAGGCCAATTATATGCTTAATACTTCCTACAAATATGGTTACTTGTATTAATTACATACCATTTTGTTTCAAGTTCAAAACTCGGCTAATACACATATGTACACTAGTAATCAAATACTAATATTTGCACTTCACCTTACTACCATTTCTCATGCAAATAACATGAACAACAACCATATTTCCTACTATGGCCGAATGCATCAAGACACCATACCATTTCAATTTTGGTCATGGGTTAAACAAAGAACCTAATGTCTATCTCAAAAAAAAATGCTAAAAAGAGAATCCAAGAGGCATCAATCCACCATCACATGTATCATTATAAGGCTTCACATTTAGCATGCAAATGACATCAACACAAATCCACCTTAGCCGAAACTTGACTCATCTTCAGGCATCATCACCAACCTCAAACACCAACCAAGAAGACAACACCCATGGCCGAATATCATCTCCATCACATAGCAAGGATTTAAACCATGGGCTAGGTAGAACTCAAGCTAACAACTAAAACATGCATGAATCTCATGGAACAACATCAACATACCTTAGCCTAGTGAACCACCATAGCCGATTTTCTCGAAGCTCTTTTCCCCTTCTTTCTTTCTTCTATTCGGCCAAGTTCACAACATGAGAACCTTTTTTTTTTCTTTTCTTTTTTCTTCATCATTTTCCTTTTCATTATTTTATTACCATGCTCCTTATTTTATCATTTCTAACATAAACCATTAACACAACATGTTTATGACATGTTTTGCCCATCACACTTTGTCCACCCTTATTGTCATGGCCGGCCACTAGTAATTAAATGGGGGAAATTGACATGCAAGTCCACCCCTTTGATTACATGCACTAATAGGCCACTTACATTTGCCTAGCACATTTCTAAATTTTCTCACATAAGTCCTATTGACTAAATTTACATGCAATTAACTAAATCGAAGGTTAAATCTTTCACACATTCATATTTACATATTTTAGACAATAGTTATCACATTCAAATAATTTGGTGGCTCGGTTTAGCGGTCCTAAAACCGCTTTTCGACTAGGGTCACTTTAGGGCTGTCACAACTCTCCCCCACTTAAGAAATTTTCGTCCCCGAAAATCTTACCGGTAAATAGGTTTGGGTATCATTCTTTCATGGCATTCTCGATTTCCCAAGTAGCTTCTTCGATCCTGTGTTTGAGCCACAACACCTTTACTAATGGAACCCTTTTGTTTCGCAACTCTTTCACTTCACAAGCTAGGATACGAATTGGTTCTTCTTCATAACTCATATCGGCTTGAATTTCAACCTCGGAGGGGTTTATTACGTGCGAAGGATCAGATCGGTATCGTCGAAGCATCGAAACATGAAAAACGTTGTGAATCCTTTTAAGTTCAGGGGGTAAAAGCAACCTATATGCAGCTGGACCAACTCGTTCGGAGATTTCATACGGTCCAATGAATCTCGGACTCAATTTGCCCTTACGGCCAAATGTGAGTATTTTTTTCCAAGGTGAAACTTTAAGAAACACTTTGTCTCCCACCTGATACTCAATGTCTTTTCGTTTCAAATCCGCGTACGACTTCTGACGATCTGTGGCTGCCTTCAGACTTTCACGGATTACTTTTACTTTATGTTCAGCATCTTTAATCAAATCAACTCCGAAAATTTTACTTTCACCGAGCTCGGTCCAAAACAATGGTGTACGGCATTTACGACCGTACAAAGCCTCGTAAGGTGCCATCTTAATACTTGACTGAAAACTATTGTTGTAAGCGAATTCAATCAAAGGTAAATACCGCTCCCATGAAGCACTAAACTCGAGGATGCAACATCTCAACATATCTTCAAGTATCTGAATTATCCGCTCGGATTGACCATCGGTTTGGGGGTGAAAAGCGGTGCTAAAATGCAACTTGGTACCCAAAGCTTCTTGCAATTTCTTCCAAAATCGTGAGGTGAATCTCGGATCTCTATCCGACACAATAGAAATGGGCACCCCGTGTAATCTCACAATCTGAGAAGCATGCAATTCAGCTAGTTTATCCAATGAAAAATTCGTACGTACGGGAATAAAATGAGCCGACTTAGTCAGTCTATCCACAACAACCCAAATCGCATCTTTCTTACTTGCCGAAAATGGTAACCCAAATACAAAATCCATCGTGACTCGATCCCATTTCCATTCAGGTATCATGATCGGCTGAAGTAAACCTGTGGGCACTTGATGTTCCGCTTTCACTTGTTGACATATTAAACACTTCGATACAAAATCGGAAATGTCTCGTTTCATACCATGCCACCAAAACTGACGTCTTAGATCATTGTACATTTTCGTACTCCCCGGGTGAATTGACATTCGGCTACAATGAGCTTCGTTCAGAAGCATCGAAATGAGTTCTAAATTTCTTGGAACACACAAACGACTTCTGAACCTCAAACAATCGTCATCATCAATTTGAAACTCTGATTCCATATTCGGAACACATTCAGCCCGTCTTGCAACCAATTCATCATCGACTTTCTGAGCTTCACGAATTTGATGGATCAACAATGGTTTGGCCTTTAATTCTGCCACTAACACATTGTCGGATAGAACGGACAAGTGTACATTCATCGCTCGTAAAGCAAACAGTGATTTCCGGCTTAAGGCGTCTGCAACCACATTAGCCTTTCTCGGGTGATAATCAATGACAAGCTCATAATCTTTCAACAACTCAAGCCAACGCCTTTGTCACAGATTCAAGTCTCTTTGAGTCATCAAATATTTGAGACTTTTGTGATCCGAAAATACATGGCACTTCTCACCAAATAAGTAATGTCGCCATATTTTCAAAGCGAATACAATGGCAGCTAATTCGAGATCATGGGTTGGATAATATTTCTCATGTGGCTTCAGTTGCCTCGACGCATAAGTTACAACTCGACCTTCTTGAATCAATACACAACCCAACCCAAGTAAGGATGCATCACTGTAAATGATGAACTCCTTGCCTGATTCGGGCTGCACTAGTACTGGAGCTTCCGTCAAATGGGTTTTCAATTGATCGAAACTTTTCTGACACCTTTCCGTCCATTCAAACTTAACATCTTTCTGAAGTAGCTTCGTTATTGGTGTGGCTATCATCGAGAAACCTTTTACAAACCGTCGGTAGTAACCGGCAAGTCCCAAAAAGCTCCAAACTTCAGTAATATTTCTCGGAGGCTTCCAGTTAAGTATAGCTGAAATTTTGCTCGGATCGACTCGAATGCCCGATGCAGATACCACGAGACCCAGGAAGCTAACCTCTCTTAACCAGAACTCACACTTACTGAACTTAGCATATAACTGCTTATCTCGTAAAATCTGCAACACTAATCTCAGGTGTTCAGCATGCTCGGTTTCATCTCTTGAGTAAACCAAGATGTCATCAATAAACACAACTACAAACCGATCCAAATACGGTCTAAAGATCCGATTCATCAAATCCATAAATACCGAAGGGGCATTAGTGAGCCCAAACGGCATCACTAAGAACTCGTAGTGACCGTATCTCGTTCTGAAAGTAGTTTTGGGTATATCCGAATCTCGAATTCGCAACTGATAATAACCCGATCTCAAATCTATCTTTGAAAACACTGAGGCTCCCTTTAGTTGATCAAACAAATTGTCAATACGCGGTATCAGATGTTTATTCTTTATTGTCACCTTATTCAGCTGACGATAATCGATGCACAACCTCATGGTTCCGTCCTTCTTTTTCACAAACAATACTGGTGCAACCCAAGGTGAGAAACTTGGTTGAGCGAAACCTCTATCCGTCAACTCTTGCAACTGAGCTTTCAACTCTTTTAACTCGGTTGGTGCCATACGATACGGAGCTATCGAAATCGGTGTAGTCCCGGGTACAAGCTCGATGCCAAACTCTACCTCCCGAATAGGTGGTAAACCCGGTAATTCTTCGGGAAAAACATTCGGGTATTCACAAACCACTAGCACAGATTCAGGCTTCTTTTCTAACTCTTTGTCATCAAGTACATACGCAAGGTATGCTTCACACCCCTTTCTTACATATTTCTGAGCCAACATCGATGATATTACAGCTGGCAACCTATTCAAGTCAATAGACTCGACTCAAATTACCTCGTTATTTACACACCTTAAAACGATGGTTTTTCTTTTGCAATTTACAATTGTATCATGTACGGTCAACCAATCCATACCGAGGATAACATCAAATTCGTCAAATGGTAAAAGCATCAAATCGGCCGAAAAACAGGAACCTCGGACTACTAGGGGACATTTCTTGCACACTTTGTCGACGAGCACGTAACGACCCAAAGGATTTGACACCCGAATTACAAACTCAATAGACTCAACAGGTAGAGTCTTACTGGATGCTAAGGTTTCACATATATAAGAATGAGTAGAACCAGGGTCAATCAAAGCAATCACATTAGTATCAAAGAGAGTAAAAGTACCGGTAATAACATCTGGCGAAGAAGCATCCTCGCGTGCGCGTATGGCATAAGCTCTAGCAGGAGCACGAGCCTCAGATCTGGTTGTAGCATCTCTAGATCCTCTCTGACTGCCACTAGTATTGCCCGTGTTTCTAGAAGGTCTACCCCGAGCAGTAGTAGCACCTGGTTTCCCACTCTGATTCACATTTTGTTTAGACAGTCTCGGGCAATCCTTGATAAAATGGTCAACTGATCCGCATTTATAACAGGAGCGGTCATGGAATCCACAACTCCCCGAATGCCATTTACCACAATACTGGCACTCCGTTCTGTCTCGACGATCGTTTCCAACACTGGCGACCGAAGTGACTCGTGTACTCACAGGGGGTCGACCGCGATCTCGTCTAGAAAAAGCCGAAGTGTCTCTAGACCGGCCTAAGTCATCTCTAAATTTCTTCGATGACTGTTGGAAGGGCTTCCCCGAAGACCTCTTAAGAAACTCCTTTGCTCCCACCTCAGCTTTTCTTTTCTCCATACTGAGCTCCTCGGCTTTGCAAGCTCGCTCGACAAGTACCACAAATTCTTGGATTTCCAAAATGCCAACATACAGCTTTATATCATCATTCAGTCCATCCTCGAAACGTTTACACATCACGGCTTCTGAAGAAATACATTCTTGAGCGTACCGGCTAAGCCTTACAAACTTTCGTTCATAGTCGGTAACTGACATGGAACCTTGTTTAAGTTCAAGAAATTCCTTCTGTTTTTGATCCATGAATCTCTGACTGATATACTTTTTCCGAAACTCGGTTTGGAAAAACTCCCAAGTTACTTGCTCTCTGGGCACAACAGAAGTCAACGTATTCCACCAATAGTAGGCAGAATCACGTAGCACGGAGATAGTACACTTTGGGCACTCATCGGGTGTGAAGATAGCTCATCGAGTACTCGAATAGTGTTGTCCAACCAAAATTCATCTTGCTCGGCATCATCGCTGTCCGTAGCTTTAAATTCAGTAGCCCCGTGTTTTCAGATTCTGTCAACTGGGGGCTTATTTGACCTTATTTGGTCGGTTGCCGGAGGTATTGTAGGTGCGGGGGTGGTATTAGTCGGGAATGGAGATTGTGGAACAGCCGTATTAGTCGGGAATGGAGGTTGTGGAACAGCCGTATTAGTCGGGAATGGAGGTTGTGGAAAAGCTTGCCTAGCCTCATCATTCGGATTGCTAGCAATAGGTTGAGAGTCCGCCGGCGCTGTCCCTTGTGCGAGAGCAGGCGCTACACTCTCAATATCATCAGCTACCGCTCGGTCGGGATCAGGATCCATTAGTATAAATAAACACATTTGCAAATGTCAGAAATCACCACACTATCAAATAATCACAAAATGGCATGTATAGCTAGACCCAAACGTAATACGGTAGTCCTAGAATCGACTAAACCGTAGCTCTGATACCAATAAAATTGTAACACCCCGTACCCGAGACCGTTGCCGGGGTCGGACACGAGGGGTTAACAGACTTAATTCACTTATTTTCACAGTCCATTTTAAAAATTTTCAGACTAGCTGGCTAACTGCGTCACTGTCACCTTAAAAATCATATCTTGAGTTCCAAAACTTGAAAATCAGTTTTGTAAATTTTCCCTGAAACTAGACTCATATATCCATCTATAAATTGTTTTTTAGAATTTTTGGTCGTGCCAATCAGTACAGTTTAATAGTTAAATTCTCCCCTGTTACAGGGTTCGACTACTCTGACCTTCATGCATTGCGACTTAGATAACTCCTTGTACAGGGCTTGAATACTTATGCTGTTTGTTTCTAAAGAAACTAGACTCGAAAAGGAATCTCTACATATAGGGCATGACTTCTAATTATCTCTGGTTAATTTATACTGAATTTCTAAAGTCGGATCAGGGGATCCAGAAATCGTTCTGGCCCTGTTCCATGAAAACTTAAATATCTCTTAAAATACGACTCATATGACTGTTTCGTTTCTTCCATATGAAAGTAGATTCATCAAGGTTCGATTTCATAATTTATTTACTATTTAATTCCATCACTAATATTTTTAGTGATTTTTCAAATTCACACCACTGCTGCTGTCAGCATCTGCCTTTAAGCTAGACTTTACCTATTACATAGTTTCCATGATTCACCCAACCCTTTAGCATATATAGCACAAAGTATGATCGTGATTAACCATTCCAATGGCAAATCATTGCCAAGCTTATCCACACCTCTCAATAACCATATACATACAAAATGATTATAACATTATGCTCAAAATATATAAAAGCCATTTTCGCATGGCTATCCAAATTCGTACAATACCGAAAGGTACATGACCAACATCAAAAAGGGTAGTCCTATACATGCCATTTCAGAGTTCAACCAAAAGTGTACCAAAGGGGCTTTGATAGTGTGGATGACTTTGACTTCGACAATCCCGAGCCCGATAGCTGACGAACCAAAATCTATAAAACAGAGATTCAAAGAACGGAGTAAGCATTTAATGCTTAGTAAGTTTTGAGCAATAAAATTAGGCGCAACTGAAGTATAGCATTCATATAACTAAACGGATAATTTCATATACGCATATTCTCAAAAATCAGTCCTACTTCACATTTCCAACCCTTATATTCATACATAAGGGATCAACTTAACCAAAGGCCCGAAAGCTCACTAATCGACTGAGCGGATAATATTTAAACGAAATCACTACTCCAATGCATATACGAAACGTACCTTATCGTTGGGATTTTACGAGCGTATTAATTGAAATTATTACAGCAAGATCGCTCATTCCCAAACCAAGTACCTTCGGGGTTTAGCCGGATATAGCTACTCGCTCAAATGCCTTCAGGACTTAGCCCGGTTATAGTAACTCGCACAATTGCCTTCGGGACTTAGCCCGATTATAGTAACTCGCACAATTGCCTCGGGCCTTGGCTCGGTTATAGTAACTCGCACAAATGCCTTCGGGACTTGGCCCGGTTATAGTAACTCGCATGAATGCCTTCGGGCTTAGCCCGGTTATCAATCCGAATATCCATGCACATATCAATAAATCATGACACATCAATATTTCATTTTCGTAACTAGAATTCAAACACAAGTCACTTATCAAGTATTATCATTTTCAGCTCAAAAGCTACATACAAAGGGCATGATTTTGATTTGCTTATAACATAATCTAATCGAATCATAATCTAAGTTTCATTACTCGAAAACTTACCTCGGATGTTGTCGAACGATTTCAACGGCTATTCGATCACTTTTTCCTTTCCCTTGTCCAACTTTGGTCCTCTAAGCTCTTGAGCTAATTCAAGCAAATTTAACTTATTAAAGTCTCATTATGCTAGCTTATGGCCGAATATGACAAGGAGTTGATAGGTCATATGGCCACCTTTAACTCAAATACAAAGTGGTCATACGCATTTTTAATCACATTGAGCAATTTAATACAATTAATCTAACATTTCCTTATGTGCAACTTCATGACCGAATACACACATCACTAGCCTAATATCAATTAACTAAGCACTTTAACAAATTCTCCTTGAGCCGATTATCTAAGTCAAGATAAAAGCATCAATATGCTTGCCCCTAACCGAACACATGCAACACCAATCTATCTCATGTGGCCGAATATGCATGTCTATGTTGAGGCCAATTATATGCTTAATACTTCCTACAAATATGGTTACTTGTATTAATTACATACCATTTTGTTTCAAGTTCAAAACTCGGCTAATACACGTATGTACACTAGTAATCAAATACTAATATTTGCACTTCACCTTACTACCATTTCTCATGCAAATAACATGAACAACAACCATATTTCCTACTATGGCCGAATGCATCAAGACACCATACCATTTCAATTTTGGTCATGGGTTAAACAAAGAACCTAATGTCTATCTCAAAAAAAATGCTAAAAAGAGAATCCAAGAGGCATCAATCCACCATCACATGTATCATTATAAAGCTTCACATTTAGCATGCAAATGACTTAGCCGAAACTTGACTCATCTTCATGCATCATCACCAACCTCAAACACCAACCAAGAAGACAACACCCATGGCCGAATATCATCTCCATCGCATAGCAAGGATTTAAACCATGGGCTAGGTAGAACTCAAGCTAACAACTAAAACATGCATGAATCTCATGGAACAACATCAACATACCTTAGCCTAGTGAACCACCATAGCCGATTTTCTCCAAGCTCTTTTCCTCCTCTTTCTTTCTTCTATTCGGCCAAGTTCACAACATGAGAACCTTTTTTTTTCTTTTCTTTTTTCTTCATCATTTTCCTTTTCATTATTTTATTACCATGCTCCTTATTTTATCATTTCTAACATAAACCATTAACACAACATGTTTATGACATGTTTTGCCCATCACACTTTGTCCACCCTTATTGTCATGGCCGGCCACTAGTAATTAAATGGGGGAAATTGACATGCAAGTCCACCCCTTTGATTACATGCACTAATAGGCCACTTACATTTGCCTAGCACATTTCTAAATTTTCTCACATAAGTCCTATTAACTAAATTCACATGCAATTAACTAAATCGAAGGTTAAATCTTTCACACATTCATATTCACATATTTTAGACAATAGTTATCACATTCAAATAATTTGGTGGCTCGATTTAGCGGTCTCGAAACTGCTTTCCAACCAGGGTCACTTTAGGGCTGTCACAGAAATTGTGGTCTCATTTCAGTTTTTCTTTGCTCAATTTCGAGTTTTTGGTGGTGTTTGACATCTAGTTTTGGTTTCTATTCCTTGTGTGTCGAATTCTCTATTGCCTATTCTCTTGTGTTTCTTACTCAATTTTTGGGATCGAATATTGACTTTTTTTCTTGCTTTGGCCAAGTAGGCACTCTCATATTGGGTATTCTTATTTCTTTATTTGAGCCAAATTTGGTTTCTTTCTCTCAATATTTTCTCTTAATTGTTGAATCTCTGTTCTCCTCCTCCTCTGATATTTCCTTTTCAATCATTGGTCGAATACTTCTTCTTCTTTTTCCCCTCTCAAACCCCTTTCGGTTTAGCCTTGGTTTAACAGATTCTCTACTTCTACATCCCATACTCTCTCCATTTCTATTCTCAATTTAGCAAGTAATCTATGTTAATTAAAGTCACGATGAGCAAAGGGGGTTCTAGCAATAAAGTGATGGCAATGGTGCCGACTGGGAGTGGACGTGTAGCCTCTACCCTTAAGTTTAAGCCACGTAGGGTATCGGCGGTTTGGGACTTTTCGCCAAGTTACGGAAGGGTGATTGCACCAAACTTTGGATTAAGTAGGCAAACCACAGTTGATCGTTCGAGGCAAGGCAAGTGGTAGTCAATCCTTCGGCTAGGAGTTTGGTTAAGAATCTTTTAACTGTGTTGATAAGTGATTAACCATTGTTATGTTTGAATAGGTTCCGGCGCTTAGGAATTCTTAGTACTCTACGTGATCAGGTGTGTACCCGTATGCTATGTTTGATGATCGGTTGAAAAGCTAAAAGTGTGTGTATTTGTATGCGGTTTTCGATAATCGTTTAAAAGCCGAAAGTATGTGTTGTTTACATGACTGTAGATCGGTAAAATGTCAAAAAGCTAAAAATATGATGTATGATGCCACATGAGCATGCGATCGCACGTGTTGTGAACCGAGCCCACGAACATAGGCGTTAGACTATAGAGGCCACCATGAGCGCTCTCGTGGTCTTGGGCTATTCTGGGTCTCGTTGGGCCGAAATGGACCTAGTAGGCCTAGTGGGCTTGTGGGCCCACACGGATAAAATGTATGTGATGTGGTAAATGTTGTTTGGACTGTGACGTTTGCATAGTTGTGGCTATTTCTGGGCTAAATGGGCCATAATAGTGTGTGGGCCCACTTGGGCCAAGTATAGGCCTTAGGCCCATTTACACCATTAGGTCTGTTTAGGTTACTTAAGTCACTCGAGGCAACGATGGACCTTTAGTTGGGTCGTTAAGACCTCGATTTGTAAAATTACCAAAATATCCTAGTATGTAAAATTATCAAAATACCCTCAATTTGTATAATTATCGAAATACCCTTATAGGGTAAAATCACCGAAATACCCTTGAAGTGTAAAATTACCGAAATACCCTTGTGTAAAATTATTGAAATACCCCTATAAGGTAAAATGATTGTTTTGACCTTGTGGGTAAATGACCGGCTTAGACTATGTATTTGACTGATTTGACTGTGATTGTATGACTGGGTTTTAACTGACTTGACTATGGTTGTAAAACTGATATACTTTTAATATATGTTTAAATGACTGTTACTGAACATGGCCATTCTGCATACACATGTGATGATTGAGCATGATATACATGCCATATTGCATGGAGTTGGGAAATTAATATGGAGGAAGTACTGTTCTGATAGGGTCGCACGAGACTACTATGGATCCAGTATTGATCTATTAAGGTCGTACGGGTCACACGGGATGACTGTGGACCGATAGACGGCTTAATGCCACTTAATCTGATTATGGCTCTGTGCCAACCTAAATATGGCTTTGTGCCATCTTGTTTATGGCTTTGTGCTAATCATATTTACCTGTGGCTATGTGCCTATCCTATTTATTGATGAATCTGTGTCGACCATATTTACCCATGGCTGTGTGCTGATCATATTACAGCTACTGATGGCTTTGTGCCGATCAAATTACCACTACTGATAGCTGTAAGCCATGTATATATCTGGCAGCTTTGCTGCGTTATCATTTCTGGTAGCTATGCTGCAATATTGGTGTGTTGGCTGGGTGGGTCGATTTTATCTCCACATGGTGTGTTGGTTGGTACGGGTGGTGTGTTGATTGGATTGGGATGGATTACATTATTGGACTATTGCATTTCTATTACTGATACTGTCACTGTAATGGGCTTAAGCCCACATGTACTCTATTTTTTATTCTGTTGTTGTACTAGGCTAAGGCCCACATTGTTCTGTTACTAAAAAGGGCTTTGGTCCAGGCTGCTTCTGCATTCTATTATCTTACTGACTATTTTTATTTTAGGGGATTACACACTGAGTTTTTCGTAAACTCACCCCGTTTTTAACTGTGTAGGTAATCCCTAGCCTTAGACGATTCGGAGCCGCGAGGGACTCGGAAGTGGCCACACAACCGCAACTTTTACTGCTTAACTTTATTTATATTTAAAATTTCACTTTGGGTTTTGATTTTGTAATAAAGCCTCTTAAATTTAAGTTATTTATTTGGGATTTATTTATTTGATACTTAATTGATAGTGATAGAACGTTGGTTTTCGAAAAGATTAACTATTTTCAAAACACCGCGTTTTTGCAACATTTTTGGATATTGCTTCTGCAACAAACAATGTTTTTAAAGTAAAGACATTTTAAATGGTTAATAAATGGTTAAGATGATTTGAGTTTTTAACAAAGAGATTTCAACTCAGAAACGAATTTCTACCAACAAGTCCAATTTTTGAAAAACACTTCTACATAACACGCCAGATTCGGCCAGAACGTCTAGGTCGAGTTTGGGGTGTTATAATTTGCATATATGATTTGAATATAAAATAAAGTATATTAGGTTATAAGTTAAGCATTTGATTTCTATGATTATTTGTTTGTATTAAGTTAACATAAATTCGAGTAATTAGATAAATGGTATAATCGAAACATGTTATATTAATTTAGCTTTAAAAATTTTATTAGATGATTAACTTGTAATGAAAGTCTATTCTGAATTGTATTATGATCTGTAATGGCTCGTAGGCCTTAAGAGCATTTTTGTCTTTTGGTAAATAAAAGAATGAAAAGGGAAAAAGAAAACAAAAATGATGTCCATCTTCTCTAAGGGTTCCAAAATTTCCAAGGGACTCCATAGCTAGGGTTTTCAACATTTCAAGCTTGATTGTAAGTACTCCCAAGCCCGATTTTTAATGTTCTTTACATTTTTGAAGTTGTCATCAAACGATCTAGCTATTTCTACCATTATTTTGAGCTAGGGTTCATGTATGAAATTTGACCCATGTGTGACGTGGTTGTATTTTGATGTTTAATGGAGGAATATGAATGTTTGATGTGTGATAAACATCTTTTGCTAAGTGATCTTTAGTGAAAACACCTAAAAAGGGCTTGTTTGTAAAAGGTGTAAAAATGAGCAGTAGAAATATGGAATAAAGGAAAATATGGGTTGATATGAGATAGAATATGATTCGGCTAAGCTTGGGTAACCAAGAAATTGCATGCATTTCATTTTACGGGTCTAGAGACTAAAGTGTAAATAAGCAAAAAGTTAGGGGTAAAAAGATAATTTTACCAAAGAATGTGTTATGGGTCGGTATGAGCAATGTATGTATTGAACGTGTTGAATTTTGTATTATAGATCAAGAAAAATGTGATTCGGGTCTTGATTGGGAGAAAAACAAGGTTTACGAGGATTAGGCTTATTTCTATCATTTTTGTATCGAGGTAAGTTCATTTGCAAATAATGCAACATGTACCATACTTTGAATGCTTTAATATTGCATGTATGGTAAGTACATACATATTTAATATGATGTTGTATCATGTGTCTATTGCCTAAATTTTATCATAAATTATGCTTTGATCATTCCATGAATATATGATTGGTGCTATGTGTAACAGCCCGTTTTTAGGGTTAATTGAAACAGTGGCTTCAAGGCCACCAAATCCGACGAGTAGGTTTGTAAATATTATATTTAATATTTACGAGTTAATTGTGATTTTAAAAATATTTTTGATATTGTGATTTTTTTTGTTTTCTAAACGATTTATTAAGTTCAAGTGGTATGACCCTAATGTTAAGTGGGTTTAGAAAATGAGGTATCGGGGTCTTCGTTTCTATAAACCAAGTCGTAAATATTTTTATAAATATTTACGGAGTGGCAATAAGATGGTATTAAAGTTTCGTTGAAAAATTTTATCGTTTCAATAGTTAATTAAGCAAAAAGGACTAAATCGCGTAAAGTGTAAAACTTGTGTGCTATTAGTTAAAGTGTCTAATAGCTATGATTTATTAAAGTGGAAGCACTTATGTTGTAACTATACCATTTAAGTGTTAGTGGACATTTATGGGAGTTGGTATTGTTGAAATTTGTTCTAAATTAAAAGGTTAAAATAGTAAGTTGGATATTAATGTTAAAATGAATAAAAGAAATTATGTATCATCTTCCACTATCATTTTGGCAACCGAAAATTGAGAAAGAATGGCAGCGATGGAAGCTTTTACATTCGGCCATGGAAATTGGATGGCATGGTATGGTTTTTTTATTCCCGCTTTTAATACTTTTTACGTTTTTGGGATCGTTGCTTTGTGTTCTAGCTAGCCCGTATCTCCGATTTCAAAACTATTAAAGTACTTGAACGTTGCCATTGTTGAATGCATGAGTATTTTGTTAGTTGATGCTGGAAAATAAATCATTGTTCTTAAATGTACAAGTGTTGTAAAGTGAATTTTGGTAAAAATATCAATTTTGGATTAAATTGTGAAATGTGGAAATTTAGTGGCTACTATGTGTAATAAATTGAAAATATGGGCTGATAGTAATATATGGAAAATTCGGCTAGCTTGGTTTGTGTTTAATTTCATGAAATTGTGATTTTTTGTGATAAGGACTAAATTGTAAAAGTGTGAAATTTCAAGGGTAAAATAGTAATTTTACCAAAATATGAAATTGAGTTAAAATGAATAGAAAATGAATTGAAATAGCTGAATTTTCCTCGTACGAGTCTATATCGAGGGAAAAACAAAGTTTCGGACTAGTCGATCCATTTCAACGTTTTGACGATTGAGGTAAGTTCGTATGCATTAAGTATTATTATATTTGAATATTTAATGCGTTGAAATTGTACAAATGATATATTCATGACTATTACTGTGTTAAGTAATACATCGAATAATTATATGTGGCACTTAACGTACGAAGTATCGGGGATGGTACTTAGTGTGCGATACATCCAGAATGGCACTTAGTGTGCGAAGTAACGAGGATGGCACTTAGTGTGCGAAACATCCAGAACGGCACTTAGTGTGCAAGGTATCGGGTATGACATCTAGTGTGCGATACATTGAGTATTCAACGGGTAAATGAAAGATGTGATTGAGTATGAGATTAGTACGAGATGATACAGGTATCTACGGAAATTGGTACAATATGGTACAGGTATGTACGGAAATTGGTACAATATAGTACATGTATGTACAAAAATTAAATTGAGTATTGAATCTATGAAAATAGTGAGTTCATGGTCATTGTGGAATGAATAGTGATTGAATAATAAATTTGGTTGATGATTACATGTTAGGCTTTTGGGTCAAAATGAGTTGAAATATACTCCATTTTCACTCATTTAAATTGTGGCTTAATGGTTATGAGAAAAGCGTAAAGATTGGAAAATTCTTATATTTGAATTTCTATTGAAAGCATGGAAAAGAATAAGTTTTGGATGATTTAAAGATATTTAGCTATGTGCTTGATATGTTAATACACATAAGTAATGTAAACTCAGGTCATAATGCTTTATGATAATTTTCTAGTTCATGTGATAAAAAAATTTTAAAAGCTAATGTTGTTTTAGGCTAAGGCAAAGACATGTTGGATTGACTTAAATGGTTTATGCTTATAAATTGAAGGTATAAGCTTTATTTCTTTGAATTATGAACTTACTAAGCTGTGAAGCTTACGTTGTGTTATTTTTCTATGTTTTGTAGTGTTTCGGAAGTTTGCTCGGGTTGAAAGTCAACGGAGATCGCATCACACTATCCTGCTATTAATTTTTGGTATTTTTACACTTTGGGGCTTGGTTTATGGCATGTATAGGCTAGAATGTTTATGTATTTAAGTTTTGATATGTATATATGTTATGCCATGAGAGTTGGCTAGCAAATGATATGTTTGTGCTTAGTTTTGGTATGGATTTGAATAAGTTATTGAATAATGATGATTTAGTTATATTAAAGCATGTTTTGAGGATGGAATTGGCTGAAAATTCTGGTATAAATGTTGTTTTATGTTGCTTGTAGGAATGACCCAAAAAGGGGTAGCAATTTCGGCTTAAACCAAGCCTGCATTGTGCCACACGGGCGTGCCTTATAGCCGTGTATGCAAAGCAGTAACCTCCTAAGACCGTACGGTTAAGACACATAGGCATGTCATATGGCCGTGGGCTTAAGTCAGTAGCTAGCTAAGTATCACATGACCATAGCACATGGGCGTGTCTGTTGGCCGTGGGTGAAAGTCAGTATGTATACTCTATTTTAGCATGACTGGATCATATGGGTGTGTCTGGTGCCCGTGTGAGGCACACGGGCGTGTGACCTTGCAGAAATGAAAATTTTCTAAGTTTCCAAAAGGTTTCAAATGTCATTGGTTTAGTCCCGAACCTCTTTTGAGCATGTTTTAAGGCTGTGGTGAGTCTAGTAAGGGACAATATGATTGTGAATGATAAAGGTTTTAAATTATATGCAAAATGGATGATTCGAATGTGTTTAAATGTTCTGACGTAAGTTTGGTAATGCCTTAAACCCTATTTCAGCTTGGAATAAGGGTAAAGGGTGTTACATTTAGTGGTATTAGAGCTATGGTTTAGTCTATTCTCGGACTAACCTAGCATATGTGAGTCTAGATATACTTGCCATATTACTACTCGTGATAGTGTGACATCTCCCGGCTCTGACAAAATTATTTTGTAAGACAGATATGCTTTCCAACCGAGCTAATTCCGATAGTATAGAATGTTATACTCAAACACTTGAGTGAAAATGTGTTGGTGATGAGTTGAAACTCATAAAGGTATAAATCAGAATGCATGATATTTTGCTATTGATAAATGTTATAATTATATAAGCATATGAGTTGTGAGGTTTGATATGTGATTGTTGCGTGAATATTTTGATTGTGAATTAATGATTTGATTTAGCGTATGAATTATGTGTTATGTACGAAAGTGATCATAAGTAAAAGATGGTTACGTATTTTGTGAATGTGGAATTAGTAATGAATTGGCCATTCATAATAGTATGTGTGATGTGCATGTATATGTGAGAGATAAATTTGAGGCTTTATGACCCTACCCCCATCATTGGTAGAGTATTGTAATGAAATCCGTATTATATGGCTTAAATAAGCTTATAAGTGTGGAATTACAAAGTTTCGTGATTGAAGGATTAGTACTGTGATCAGATAAGAAAATGAGTCTGCAGGTGAAGACAGTAATAGGAAAGACATTGGATCGTGTTGAAGGTCATTTGTAATATGCAAAGTCACTGTTAAAAGAAAAGTTAAATTAGATGAAACCAAAATATTCAGGTATGATATCTAAAGAATATACTAACTGGAAGTTCTTCTGAATTGGCCTCTATTAGTGTTGTGATAATGAGAAATTAGTGATGTCAGAGATAGACAGTAGAATCATATTTGAATTACAAAGATATTTGAGCACAGCGATAATAGTCGAATGGTTTACGAGAACTATTTTAGGTACTCTATGTGTTCAATTATCCTCAGAGGTATGTGAAGTTGTATATTTTCAGATGAAATTCTTATCATATGCGAATGTTATCTATATATATTGATATATGAAAGCATTGTTGGGCTGTTCGGGTTACAATCAGCATTATTATATCTTTCTCTGGTATTCTATTTCATTTTATTGAAAGAAAATATTGACGATAGGATCTGTGTGATGTTGTTATTCTGTTCCTACTGGTTGTTGATCTGCTTAGTATGCATGAAGATTATATTGTTTCTGTTATTGTTGATTCTGGTGCATAAGAGTGATGCTTTACTTCTGGATTTCCTTGAAGACATCACTGAGATATCTGTTATCTGATATGGGTACTTTCTTAAACTGATCAGTATAGTGATATATTTGAGATTTCAGTATCTTTGCTTTCTTATGATTTTATATGGTTATCTGTGAAAAATATCTATTGAAGGAATGTACTTATATTTCAATTTCTCTTGTGTTCAAAATGCATTATTGATAACTGGGACATTATATATCTATACAGTTGATATGTCGACCTTATTATGGCACTATGATTTTAATCTATCTGATGGTTTTGGCTTTAGTATGGTTCAAAGCTTCATTGATTAATAACTGAAAAGTTATTACTTAACAGTCGAGATCTATTCGGTTGTCTAGTTTGATTGGATTAATTGCTTGAAGGATTAATCGAGTTACTTGTATCTGAATCTATCCACAGGGTGGAAATAAACTTTGAATGTTCACGAATAAATAGATGAATATTCTGAATGCAGGATTCATATTCTAGAAGACATGATACAAAATTATATCCATCAGAACAGTTTTATTGAGAAATGTTCTTATAGATCATGATTGAGAAGTCTGAATGATGTGATATTTATTAATAGAGTGGTAAATAGTTGAAGACATTGTTAATTGAAGCGTCAGCTCTGGTTTAGCCTGCATCAAGTAAAGAGTTATTCGACACAAGAATTAAAGATGGTTTGAACTGTTGAAAGATTATGAGTCAGTGATTGATTATCAATTTGGGCAAACGATTATAGTCATTGGGGTTTTGGTGAGAATCTTTATGTGTTTTACGACCAATAATCATGCGATTAATCTTATCAAATGATGAGCAGTTATTGGTTGAGCTAGAAACTAAATTGATGCTTAATCAACAAATTTGTGAGGCTAAGAGGTGTGTCAGTGAATTACAAGTTAAAAAAAGGCGTACAACGTAAATTGATTTCTAATTTAGAATTTCTGATTGGAACCGACAATTGTTCGTTGTGTCGAGATAGAGTTCGTATACCGAGAAATCCAGAGATTTTACAACAATTGTGACATCTAGCACAATAGTAATTATCTGTCCATTCGGGTAGTACTAAGGTGCACAATAATCTAAGACAGTTGTATTGGTGAATAAATATGAAAACTGATACTTCTAACTTTGTAACCAAATGTCTGGTGGCTAAAACTAATTTTCGAGTGTTTTCAGAATTGTTACAGCATGTATTGATATCTGAGTAGAAATGAAATAGACAGTATGCATATTTTATCTCCGTACATACGAATTTCTCTCTTGGTAGATTAGCTGAGTTATACATATCAGAAATTTTCAAATCACACAATATGCCAGACTCTATTATTTCGGATAGAAACTTGAATTCTATATTGTGATTTGATAGAAAATTTCAGTGAGCTTTAGATAGACAGCTTCAATTTAGCATCGCATTACATTCTTCAACGGTTGGCTGATTTGAGGGAGAGATTCAAAGTCACAAGGTAAAAGTTTAGTTATGAAATGAGTATTAAGATAGCATTGTATGAGCATGGTATGGATACAATTACTGAGCTTCGTTGTATTGAATTGAATTTTGATAAAAAGAATTCCGGGGTCGATGTGATTGGAGAGACTGAGGGGAAATGAAAGTAATTAGTGATCATCTGAAAGCAGTTTCAGATTGGCAGAAATATATGTGGGCTTGAAGCGTAAAAGCATTGAATTTTCAATTAGAAAATTTAGTATTTGTGAAAGTATTATAGTGGGAATAGAATTTCTCGATTTAGCTATAAAGAAAAGTTGAGTTTGCAATTCATTAGACTGAATGAGATTATTATCAGAACTTGAGAAGACCCATAATGTATTTCTTATATATATGATGTGATGATACAAATAAGATCCTTTATCTATAGTATCTTTTACAGAAGTAGAAACTCAGCTTGTTATGATGTATAGCAAAGAGCAGATCATAATCTTAGCTCATGAATTGAAAAGTTAAGAGATCTGAGGCTATGTGAGAAATTGATGAGACTAGTGAAAGTAAATCGCTAATTTATTCTTTGGTAAGATTTTCGAGGACCAAAATCCTTAAGGCGGGAGAGTTGTAACAACCCGTTTTTAGGGTTAATCGAAATAGTGGCTTCAAGGCCACCAAATCCGACGAGTAGGTTTGTAAATATTATATTTAATATTTACGAGTTAATTGTGATTTTAAAAATGTTTTTGATATTGTGATTTTTTTTTGTTTTATAAACGATATATTAAGTTCAAGTGGTATGACCCTAATGTTAAGTGGGTTTAGAAAATGAGGTATCGGGGACTTCGTTTCTATAAACCAAGTCGTAGATATTTTTATAAATATTTACGGAGTGGCAATAAGATGGTATTAAAGTTTCGTTGAAAACTTTTATCGTTTCGATAGTTAATTAAGCAAAAAGGACTAAATCACGTAAAGTGTAAAACTTGTATGCTATTAGTTAAAGTGTCTAATAGCTATGATTTATTAAATTGGAGGCACTTATGTTGTAATTATACCATTTAAGTGTTAGTGGACATTTATGGGAGTTAGTATTGTTGAAATTTGTTTTAAATTAAAATATTAAAATAGTAAATTGGATATTAATGTTAAAATGAATAAAAGAAATTATGTATCATCTTCCACTATCATTTTGGCAACCGAAAATTAAGAATGAATGGCAGCCATGGAAGCTTTTACATTCGGCCATGGAAATTGGATGGCATGGTATGGTTTTTTTAATCCCGCTATTAATAATTTTTACATTTTTGGGATCGTTGCTTTGTGTTCTAGCTAGCCCGTATCTCCGATTTCAAAACTGTTAAAGTACTTGAATGTTGCCATTGTTGAATGCATGAGTATTTTGTTAGTTGATGCTGGAAAATAAATCATTGTTCTTAAATGTACAAGTGTTGTAAAGTGAATTTTGGTAAAAATGTCAATTTTGGATTAAATTGTGAAATGTGAAAATTTAGTGGTTACTATGTGTAATAAATTGAAAATATGGGCTGATAGTAATATATGGAAAATTCGGCTAGCTTGGGTTTGTGTTTAATTTCATGAAATTGTGATTTTATGTGATAATGACTAAATTGTAAAAGTGTGAAATTTCAAGGGTAAAATAGTAATTTTACCAAAATATGAAATTGAGTTAAAATGAATAGAAAATGAATTGAAATAGCTGAATTTTCCTCATACGAGTCTATATCGAGGGAAAAATAAAGTTTCGGACTAGTCGATCTATTTCAACGTTTGACGATTGAGGTAAGTTCGTATGCATTAAGTATTATTATATTTGAATATTTAATGCGTTGAAATTGTACAAATGATATATTCATGACTATTACTGTGTTAAGTAATACATCGAATAATTATATGTGGCACTTAACGTGCGAAGTATCGGGGATGGTACTTAGTGTGCGATACATCCAGAATGGCACTTAGTGTGCGAAGTAATGAGGATGGCACTTAGTGTGCGAAACATCCAGAACGGCACTTAGTGTGCAAGGTATCGGGTATGACATCTAGTGTGCGATACATTGAGTATTCAACGGGTAAATGAAAGATGTGATTGAGTATGAGATTGGTACGAGATGATACAGGTATCTACGGAAATTGGTACAATATGGTACACGTATGTACGGAAATTGGTACAATATAGTACATGTATGTACAAAAATTCAATTGAGTATTGAATCTATGAAAATGGTGAGTTCATGATCATTGTGGAATGAATAGTGATTGAATAATAAATTTGGTTGATGATTACATGTTAGCCTTTTGGGTCAAAATGAGTTGAGATATACTCCATTTTCACTCATTTAAATTGTGGCTTAATGGTTATGTGAAAAGGGTAAAGATTGGAAAATTCTTATATTTGAATTGCTATTGAAAGCATGAAAAAGAATAAGTTTTTGAATGATTTAAAGATATTTAGCTATGTGCTTGATATGTTAATACACATAAGTAATGTAAACTCAGGTCATAATGCTTTATGATAATTTTCTAGTTCATGTGATAAAAAAATTTTAAAAGCTAATGTTGTTTTAGGCTAAGGCCAAGACATGTTGGATTGACTTAAATGGTTTATGCTTATAAATTGAAGTTATAAGCTTTATTTCTTTGAATTATGAACTTACTAAGCTGTGAAGCTTACGTTGTGTTATTTTTCTATGTTTTGTAGTGTTTCGGAAGTTTGCTCGGGTTGGAAGTCAACGGAGATCGCATCACACTATCCTGCTATTAATTTTTGGTATTTTTACACTTTGGGGTTTGGTATATGGCATGTATAGGCTAGAATGTTTATGTATTTAAGTTTTGATATGTATATATGTTATGCCATGAGAGTTGGCTAGCAAATGATATGTTTGTGCTTAGTTTTGGTATGTATTTGAATAAGTTATTGAATAATGATGATTTAGTTATATTAAAGCATGTTTTGAGCATGGAATTGGCTGAAAATTCTAGTATAAATGTGGTTTTATGTTGCTTGTAGGAATGACCCAAAAAGGGATGGCAATTTTGGCTTAAACCAAGCCTGTATTCTGCCATACGGGCGTGCCTTATGGCCGTGTATGCAAAGCAGTAACCTCCTAAGATTGCACGGGTAAGACACATGGGCGTGTCATATGGCCGTGGGCTTAAGTCAGTAGTTAGCTAAATATCACACGGCCATAGCACATGGGCGTCTGTTGGCCGTGGGTGAAAGTCAGTATGTATACTCTGTTTTAGCACGGCTGGATCACATGGGTGTGTCTGGTGCCCGTGTGAGGCACACGGACGTGTGAACCCTGCAGAGATGAAAAATTTCTAAGTTTCCAAAAGGTTTCAAATGTCATCGGTATAGTCACGAACCTCTTTCGAGCATGTTTTAAGACTGTGATGAGCCTAGTAAGGGACAATATGATTGTGAATGGTGAAGGTTTTAAATTATATGCAAAATGTATGATTCGAATGTGTTTAAATGTTATGATGTAAGTTTGGTAATGCCTTAAACCCTGTTTCAGCTTGGAATATGGGTAAGGGGTGTTACACTATGAGCATTGAAATCAACGTTATGAGCAAGTTCTTCAGAAATGTGGTATCGAAGAATCCCATTTGAACCTTAGGAATAGTTTAGGATCTAAGTGACATGTCACTAGGAATTATCTAATCTGAACTTATTGAGTTGTGTTTTGAGTTCATGATATATGTGACATCCGAACTCATTGAGTTGTGGTCTAAATTCATGATTTATGTGACACATGTTTTGGCGTCCGGGTACTGGTCTTGTATATTTTATTAAAAGTGAGGTAGTCTGACATGTGTTGCGGATACCTGACAGCTTGTATGAGTAGACCCCTGAGTAGCTCGTAAACAAGCAACATGTGATCAAAGATATGAAGTAGCATTGGCTACATATAAGGCACTTAGGTACAAACTTCTGATGTATCCGATAGTATTCTGAGTGTTCAATGGGTAGTTCAAAGAAGTTCTATAAGTAATCAGAATGATTGCATCAAGACACAAACATAAGTTAAAATGTGCAAGTGGGCATAGGTATGTACATTGAACTCATGAGAATGACATGAAATATGATGAGCTCGTGGTAAGAATATGTATTTATATATATATGAGGAATAAGTCTATGAGAATTGATGAAATGCAAGATCTTGTTCATTATGTTAAATGCATGATTTAAGCTTGTTTAAGTTGCCTTTTACTTGCATGTGAACTTACTAAGCTTTATGCTTACCCCCTTTCTTTTCCATCTCTTATAGTTTTGCCAAGCTAGCTCGAGGATCAAAGAACGTCAGAGTCTCGATCATACTATCAATTGAACATTAGGGTATAGTTAGCTTTATCATTCTGGATATGGCATGTATAGGGACTTGGCCTTTTTATTAAATGTCATATTAATTAGCCAATGTGTGGGCTTATGATGCTATTATGATTATTTTGTATATGGCCATGAGAGGTGGCTCATATTGATTATTTTGGGTTTTAACCCTAGTTATTGATGCATGCATGCAAATATGCTTATACTTTAATGTGGTTATCGTTACTTATGGTTAATGAGTTTGATGGATAGCATGTATGTTTGGTGTATGAAATATGATTAATGTGTATGACAATAAAGGTAATGCAAGTGTGTAACTTGAAAGTAGGTTAGTGAAGATGATAGACAAATATGAAATTGGTGTGGAATGCCATGTGAAAGCATGATAGTTTGAATAGGTGATATGTTGACATTACCAAGACATAATTTAACCATGAATGGGAATGCTTGAGTAATCAAATCTGCCATGTTGCATGCAATGAAGTGAGCATAAGTATGTGAGTGTTTAAGGGTGGCAAATGGATTGGAAAATAGCCTAGGAATTGTCTACACGGTTAGAAACACGGGCATGTGTCTAGGCCGTGTGTGACACATGGTCTGCCCCATGGGCATGTGATCCGGGCGTGTGACCTCTACACCTTAATTATGCAAAACAAAATGCTCAGTAGTAAACACACGAGCAGAGACACGACTATTGTCTCAGCCGTGTAAAGGACACAACCATAGGACATGGGCGTGTGCCCAGGCCGTGTGAAATTTGCACTTAATTTTTGGAATTTAATTCACCATAGGACCTCAGCACACGGGCGTGTGACTTGGTCGTGTGACCTTATTTTCTTGATGACGTCATAGTCAGAGAGTTACACGGGTTAAGGACATGGGTGTGTCCCATGTCATACGGGGGTGTGACTCTTCAAAACAAAAAGAAATTTCTAAGTGTTAAAAAGGTTCCGAAGGTTCTCCATTTAGTCTCGAACCACTTCCGATGTATGTTTCAGATCTTGTAGACCCTTATAAGGGACAATTTGCATGTGATTGAAAAGTTTTAATTGGGATGAAACATTATGGCTCAATTTTGTATGTTTATTTACGTTTAAGTCCAGTAATGCCTCGAACCCTATCCCGGCTTTGGATAGGGGTAAGGGTATTACAACATGGGATTTGAATACCCCATTTGTTTTTTCGTTTTTCTTACCCAAAATCCTTTCAAACTTTCGAATTCTCCAGATCTCCAAAGAAAACACTAGTTATTTTTGCTTATTTTCTATGGAAAAAAGTTGTGGAACTAAAGTTTCAAGAAGAGCACGGTATGGTGAAATTTGCAACTCATTTTTTAATTTTGTAATTTTTATGAAAATGCTTTTAAGATTTGTTGAAACTTAATTTTATTCTTTGTGATTTTTAGCAACAAAATGATTTATTTATTCCTGCTAAACACAATTTAAAATTTTTGAAGCTCGATGGACATATCGTAGAATGCTTGAAGAATACCAATTTATACGTGGCATTTATGATGGCAATGTAACACCTTATACCCATCCCAGTCACCAAGCCCAAGTAATAGGACGCTACACCATCATCTCATCATCAATAAAGCATAAAACATCTCTTTGACATGCGATTAACATCATAATCAAATAACTATACGAGGTTGAAGACTAATCTCCCCTAGATGAAGTTAGAATTTGGTTAAACATATAATAATCGGCCTTAAAACAAGTTAAAAGCATGCTTAAAGTCCATTTAACATAAATTTCTAAAAGATCACATAAGTATCAATATTGATTTGATGGTATCGATACCGTTTAGAAAATCGATACTCTGCAAAAAGTAAAAAATAGCAAACTATCAATATAAAAAAGTATCGATATTATTACTCCGAGTATCGGTACTCGAGAAATGGTATTGATACCAAATTGATTTAATGACTTCCTATACATTCGAAATATCATAGAGGTATAGATACTAAATTCCCAGTTATTAATGCTTCTACACAAAATAGTAAAAACAACACCAAAACAGGGCATTTAACACAAACATACATATTCCAACTCATCATGCATCTAAAAACTAAAAGTTTAGCATAAAAAATGTCTGAATTTTGAAATTCCATGAATCATCAATATTGTAAGCTAAGAAAACCAATAAACTAATATCAACATCCATAATTTTAGGAGAAATAGAAATCAAGTAATCCTCTAAAACATCATGGCAATATTCATGTGACAAATCTACCACATTTCCTTATTCCCGCAGTTCAATATAACAGCTATAAATCACCTACATAAATGCTAAATCTACTTGGATCACTCCCTTGGAAATTTTCGCACCACTCACACCGCAATGCTAACTGTCTACAAAGGTTTAAAAAGAGTGGGTGAGCTTAAACAAGCTTAGCGAATGGTCAAAATAACCATGAAATATACATGCATTCACACATTAAACGAAAATGATCAAAGCTCAACTACATACAATTTATTATGAGAATATACTAACATATTCATGTAGTATTAATAAACTCAGTTAGCTTATTATTCACATGTTTATGCACACATTACATATTGTAATATCATATTTTATAAAATTACAATTAAATGATAATTTGGCACTTGACGCTATGAAACATAAATGTGGGCTCTATCACCACACATCGGATACACGGTCTTCAACACACCAATGACTCAATGAGTTGAACATATCCCAAAAGCGTAGCATTTAGCTAACATTTTCCAACACACCAACATATCCAGTTGAATGGAGTAGAGCTCACATTCCCTTATCTCTCCAAATCTGTCTCAGGCCTTAATGCCTTAAAATCACAACACAGGGGTTAGTAATCACATAATCCTATGGCATTCCAACTATACCCAATGGTCTCAAAGATCACAAGGCCAAAATATCTAAAATTAAACACACATTTTACTTACCATTTTTTGCACCCTTTCACTGCACATTCACATTATAAGCACAATGTTATCATTGTCAATCGACATGCGCAACATGCCCACAATTAACAAATTCATAATAGCCATGAAAAACATATTTCACATATCACAGTATCACATCTTAATTCTCAATTCCATAACACACAATCACATATTTCAGAAATTAAATAAAGGTATGAGAAAACTTACACTTGGAACTTAGAGTAGGGGTTTAGTCTATTCCTAAATTCCCAATTAACATTATGAATCGTGTCTACAAGTAGCAATAAACTAGATTCACAATCACAATCACAATCATATCATCATTCGTGCTTTTGCCTTGTCGTCGAAAGCTTAAACTAGATTTTCCTTGCCTTTTGCTTTACTCGTAGAAGGTCCTAATGATTTCAAAGCTTCACCAAAGTAAATCAAAAAATTAACATTCAGCCAAAGATTCACCTAAATCAACTAAAAATACAAGCCTAAGCTATTCCTCATGAAACTGAAATTTTGACTAGCTTAGCTGAAACATAAAAATCTCAACACCTACTAGTTCTTATTGCATAAAATTGATTCTAATTGACTAATTATACATCCAAGAACAATTCTCAACGCTCAAACTACACAAAACTACACAGATTCATGGTTCTAAAATTTCAACAAATTATGGAAAATTTTCTCAAAAATTCATTAAAACCTTAGAATTCTTTAATGAAACTTTAAAGGAATTTTATGAACCTTCTAATCACTTCAAATCAAGTTTAAAAACACTTTGAAACATCATTTTCATTCAAAATCTTGAAATCCACCATTAATGATCCAATTTTTAGTATTTATTCAAAACTTTCGATTCAATAGGTAAAAACTCTATATAAAAGATTAGGTATCATCAAAAACTAATAGGAAAACTAATTGTTACCTTCGATGGGAAAAAATGAATGTTTGGTTGAAAATCCAAAAAGCCTACAAGTTTGAGAGATGGCAAAATTGATGGTGTTTTTAATGTTTTTCTTGAAATTCTAGGAGGATTTATTGCTTGATTGATGATAGAAATCAAAGGATTTAAAGTTTGAGAAATAAAATTGAATGAATAGAGCTTAAGGATTCAAGGGATAACAAAACAAAAATAAGGGGAAGAGGTTTCTTAAGTTCCTATAGTTGGATAGGGGGAAATTAGGTTTATTTAAAGTTTTGGGTTATTTTCTTTTGAACCACTCCTAACTTTGACCTTTTTTTGATAAGTGTCAAAAGGAAAATATGTTTATCCCGTTTTTAATGCATTTTTGGGTGAATAATCAATGAAAATTGGTGAATTTTATGCTCCTAATCCGTTAAATTCATGTTTCTAAACTTAAGAGAGCAGTTGGGAGGAAAATGAGCAAAAAAAAAAAGCAAAAGTCAGACAATTGGAGTAGATTTCAGGAGCCACATGGGTTGCCACATGACCATGTGCCAAATTGTGTCGATTTTACGAACTGTATTATGTACAGGAAGAAAAATAAAATTTTTAGGTTTTTCGGGCATTTTAAGACCTATAAATACCAAATATAAGAAGTGGAAAGGGAGCCGTCAGAGACGACTGAAGAAAACAACTCAGAAAACATCATTGAAACCAACTCTGAAGCAGGTTTCCACCAAGATTGAAGATCTCCTTATGATATCTTTGAAGTTCACTATGAGTTCTTCTATTTCTTATGGTTATACTGACTTTGAGATATTTGTATTTACGATTATGAACTAATTTTCTAAATACCTATGGGAGATGAACCTTATGATGATTTCTTTCTTTTGATTTCTGTTTTATGCAATAAATACTTAGATCTTGTTCTCAATTATGTGTGCTTAATTCTTGGTTTAATATTTCTAGACTATTAATCCATGTTTGATGTGCTTGAATCAGAGGAGGAATAGACCTTATTTAAAAGTAGATCTAGCATAGTTAAGTGGAGTTGCATGCAATCCTAGAAATAGGACAACATAAACTTATCGGATTAGAGTCAAATCTAATAGGGGAATTAATAGATCGAGTTAATGTGATAATAGGAGTTTTAATTAGAAAAAAATTCAATGAATCAAGCTAGAATCAGTTGCTTTTAATCTTGAAGAGAGATATTAGCATAATTTAGGGATTTCTATGGATCAAGATATTAAAAGAATAACTTATTTAATTAAGATTGATAATGACAGATGCAATCTAGGTGGATTCTTTCTTGGGTATTGTTTTGCTTCTTGGTTATTATTCGATTATTTTCCAGTTTTATTCTTTGTCGAGTTCTTAGTTAATTAATTTAGTTAATTTTATTTTAATTCAATCACTTTAATTTTTCGGTTAAATAATAGAAAGACAGTAATTACTAGCACTTTTAGTCCTCGTGGGAACGATATCTTTTCCCGCCATAGTTATACTATTTATCGATAGGTGCAGTTGTTTTTGTCATATTTTTAGTTGGTTTCGTGACATGAAGTTTTTGGTGCCATTGTCGGGGACCAAAATATTAGGAAAACTTTATTTCTAGTAATTTAGTCATTTTTATTTTTGTTTTTTTAATTTGATTTTTTATTTTTGTTTGTTTGATTTTGATAGGTTTTTTTGGTTTATGATTAGAGAGAACCCTTGGAACCAATAATTTTTTATAGTGAGATTGAAAGAATTGCTCGCAAAAATTGTAGAGACGTTAGAAAAGCAAGGCAAAATTAACAGAGTATAATAGACGATCACGAGGAAAAGGATACTATTGTGGAGATGGCTGATAATCAAAATAATAAACAAGCCATTGAGCGTCCTGCCCCTTGTACTATGTATGATTATGCCAAACCCATTCTTATTGGGGCTGAATTAAGTATTGTCAGGATGACTGTTAATGCAAACAACTTTGATATCAAACTGAACACAATTCGAATGGTGCGGCAATATGTTCAATTTGATGGTTTGCAAGATGAAGATTCGAATGCTCATTTGGCTAACTTTTTATAGATTTTTGACACTTTCAAGATCAATGACGTTACTAATGATACTATACACTTACGGTTGTTCCCATTCAAGATCAATGGCGTTACTGATGATACTATACACTTACGATTGTTCCCATTCTCATTGAGGAACAAGTAAAAATAGTGGTTAAACTCTTTATCATGAGGTTCAATCACTACTTGGGCGCAGATGATTGAAATTTTTTTGTTAAAATATTTTCCACCGGCTAAAAATAGTGGTTAAATTCTTAAGGAATGACATTTTTTGTTCAGTTTGATATTGAGACTCTTTATGATACATGGGAAAGACTCAAGGATTTGTTGAGAAGGTGTCCTTACCATGGATTACCTTTGCGACTCCAAGTTCAAACTTTTAACAATGGTTTGAACCCCCTGATTAGACAGATGATTGATACAGCAGCTGCCAGAACTTTAAATAACAAAACACCTACGGCTGCTTGAGAATTTATTGAGGAGAAGAAACTGAATAATTATTAGTTGTAAGTCATAAGAACAAAGCCGATAAAAGTAGCAGGTGTTTTTAATTTTGATGTGGTTGTTATGTTGTTAAGCCAAGTGGAAGCACTGAATAAGAAAATTGATGGTTTGAATTTTTCCACGCAGGTGAATCTGGTGATAAAATGCGATGCAAATGGAGTGGGGATGATTAATTCAGAATGTTTACCCTTCAGTTCTAGCACGGAGAATGAGCAAGTCAACTTTATAGGTAACAATTCTATACTTCAAAATAACCATTATAGCAATAACTATAATGTAAGTTGAAGGAACCATCCAAATTTCTCTTAGGGTGGTTAAGGAAATCAAAGGTCACAACCCCCTCTGGGTTTTCAACAACCTTATTAGCAAGAGAAGAAACTGAACCTTAAAGAGATGTTGGCAAAATTTATTTCAGTATGAGAAACTCAATTTCAAAACACTGAGACAACTTTGAAAAATTAGTAAGCACAGATTCAAGGGCTTGAAAATCAAATTAGACAGATTGAAAAATTAGTTTCTGAAAGACCACAAGGTAGCTTACTTAGCAATATTGAAACTAACCCAAAGGAGCAACTCCACACAATCATTGTTCGAAGCATGGAAGGGTTAGTCGAGCCTGAATAAAAATCAAAGGTAGAAGCTATTAAGAAAAATGATCAGATTAAGGAAAGAAAGAAGGAGTAGAAGCCGGTGATTAGAGAATACAAATCTCGAATTCCATATCTAGTAGCATTGAAGAGAGACCACACAAACGAACAATATGGTAAATATCTTCAACTCTAAAAATTTTCACATTAACTTACCATTTGTTGAAGCCCATACGTAGATGCCAAAGTATGTAAAGTTTTTAAAGTTGTTAACAAACAAAAGGACTTTAGACGACTCGTTAACTATGGAGCTCAATGGTTTGCTCTGCCATTCTCCAAAACAAACTATTTGTAACAGCCCAATTTAGGGCCTAGTCAGAATAGTGGTCTCAGGACCACTAATAGGAGTCCAAGAAACAATTTAAAATATTAGTTTAAGGTCATAGCATGTTTATATGATTGTATAAAAATTTTGGAGCATTAATTTTAACGTTTGTGAGCCCAATTGCAAAAAAGGACTAAACGCAAAAAGGGCAAAGATTGTATTTTGCTAGCCAAAGATGTTTATTAGCTAGTAGGAGACAATTTCCAATGTTTAGGTGAATTAGGTGGCCTATTTGACTAAGAATTGAATAAAATATAGAAAAGATGATTTGAATAAGAATTGAATAAAATATAGAAAAGTTGATATCACACCTTCATATTCCTTCACTACCACCGAAATATTCAGCAAAGAGAGTTTCCAAAGCTTGAAAATTTCAGCCAACTATATCCCTCACAAGTAAGTGATTTTCTTGGTCATCTTTGATAATTTTTGTACTTTTGGGGTCCCTATTGCATGAGCTTTCTATTGAGGGGACTATTCTGCAAAATGACTGATAAGCTAGGGCTTTGCCATGAAAGGCTTTGTGAGGTTTTCTGAGTTTTTATGGAAGAAAAGGGATTCTAGACATGAAATAAATAACTTTTGTGAAAGGTGTTAGTATGAAAACACCTAAATGAACCATTTTTGCAAAGTTTGTAAAGTTGGTTAGAAATGTATGAAATGAATGAGATTTTTGAGTTGTCATAGTTATGAAATGTAATCGACTAAGAATAAATTGCAAGAAAGTGTTATGAAAATTGATTTTCGAATCTAGGGGCAAAATGGTCATTTTGCCCAATTATGCGTTTTCGAGTGTTTAAATTGTTGTGCTGATGGAATGGGTGAATTTTTGTTAACATAAATAAAGAGAAACATGATTCAGGTCTTGATCGGGGTAAGAATAAAGCTTATGAAGATTGAACTCGTTTTCATCATTTTGTGTCGAGGTAAGTACATATGTAAATAATGTGTTATTAAAGCTTATTCCGAAATATATTGAATGATATACATATGTAATTTCTTTATGATATTCATGTGACCAAATTGCAATTGTTACCATGGTAGTGTAAATAATGTGTTATGAGAATAAAGTACATTGTGAGCAAGTGAAATGCTACCCGCTTAAATAAGAAGCCCCGTTGAATTCTAAATTTAGTATCTAATACATAGAAAGGATGCTATGAGAATTATATGGTCTGAACTCATGAGATATTACTGAGTTCATGAGATGAATGAAATATGTAACGTGTGTTCAGGTACTGACTTTGTGTACAAACTCGTGAGTAGCTCAATGAGCATATGTTACATGATAGCACTATGGGGTCCGGGTCCTAACTTAATAAAAGGGCCTTGAGTAGCTAAAAATGAGAGCATTTCATAGTGTGTAGTAGTTTTGGCTACTAAACTTATAAGGCACTCGGGTGCAAATTCCCCGTGTATCCGAAAGTACCCCAAGCATATAACGGGTAACTTAAAGGCTTAATTAATAAGATTATAATGAGTTATGTATACTGAACTCAGGATTTGAGATGAGCATGTGTTGGAATGTGATCAGTCTATGTGAACGAAGTGAAGAGTAAGTTAGAAATTTTTTAAGTGTTTTTACATATTTTATTTTTAAGTTTGATATGTTATCATTTGGTATATGATTTAATCACACTTTATTTGCATATTCGTAATTACTAAGCTCCCAAGCTTACCCTCCCTCCTTTCCTTTCTTTTAGTGCCATCAAAGTAGATCGTGGGTCTTCAGTCACGTAGGGGAAACCATTCACACTGATATTTGAAGTCTCTTGGTAAAGTTGAAATCTTTTATTTTGATTATGGCATGTATATGACTTAGGCTTTTGAGTCTTTGAGAAATTGGCCAAATGTGTTGGCTTAGGATAGATCCCACACTTAGTATTGAGTCATGAATGATGGCTAATAATTATTTTGAGTTTATAAAAGATGCATTTTCATAGTTGAATGAATGCCTATTGTGGCTGATTTGATTTTTGAAATCATGTTTGAATTGGTATTGGTTGGCATTTGCATGAAAATAGGTATGCAAGGGTGGCAATGAGGCTTGTGAGTAGCCTTATATTGTACACACGGGTAAGCGCACGGGCCTATGTCTAGGCTGTGTGGGACATATGATTAGCCCCATGGGCGTGTGGCCCTGCCATGTGTCCACTGCACGTAAAATTTCAAGTCAGCATGCATGATAATTAACACACGGGTGGAGACACGGCTGTGTGTCTCAGCCGTGTAAAGGACACGGCCTAGTACACGGGCGTGTGTCATGGCCGTGTGATAGTTTGGGGATGCTGACGTCAGAAACAGAATACCCAGGTTTTTGTACACGGGCCATTGACAAGGGCGTGTGTCCGGTCGTGTGAAAACCCCTGTAGGTGTAAATTAGAATTTAATTCCACACGGGTGTGGGACACGGATGTGTTACCCTTCCACACGGGCGTGTGCCCTGTTTTAAACGTAAATTTCTTAAGGGCGATCTAAGGACCCGGAATGGTTCTGAATAGTTTTCAACTGTCAATTTGGGGCTCGTACCACAACAATAAGTTTAAAGTAGAAATTGAAAAAGTGTTAACTTAGGCCGAGTCTTTGTGACTCGAGGTTATTCCAATACATGAGATTAAGTTAAGTAATGCCTTGTACTCTACCCTGGCGTGGATTACGGGTATAGGGTGTTACACTACCCAACAAACTTAAAGATCCAGGGAGTTTTACTATTCCTTGTCTCATTTGTAGTTTAAATATTGAAAAGCTTTGGCTGATTTAGGGGCTAGTATAAATGTCATGCATTATAAGATGTTCAAAAAACTTGGTCTTAGGTAACCTAAACCCATTAGTATGACTATTCAATTAGCGAATAGATCAATTAGATATCCTAAAGGTATTATTAAGGATGTACTTGTGAAAGTTGATAAATTTATATTCCCTGTTGATTTTGTTATATTGGGCATGGAAGATGATATTGATGTACTTATGATCTTAGGTCGACTATTTTTAGCCACTGCCAGAACTACTATTGATGTGGGTACTAGTGAACTTGTGCTTCGTATAGGTGATGAAAAGATTACTCTTCAATCACGTGATTTTGTGAGAGTCCCTACTGAGCGAGATGATACTAATTGTTCTATTAATGTTAGTAATCATGTGGCTCAATGTTCTTTATAGGAAATCCCTCATGAAAACATGTTGGAGCGATATTTATTGAAGGTGATAGAAACCGAGCGACAAGTGAAGAGCGAATGGTGCAACTTAACGAACTAGATGAATGGAAAATGAATGTTGATGAGAAACTGAGAAAATACAAGGAAGAAACAAGTCAATGCCATGATGTGCATGTAAAGAGGCCAAACCAATTCAAATTTGGGGACAAAGTACTGCTTGACAAATTGGTTCCACGAATGTTCCCTTCGGAGCTTAAGTTAAGAGGGTTAAACCTATTTATGTACTAAACGTTTTCCATACGGTACAATTGAGGTAACACATTCTGAATTCGGCACATTCAAGGTAAATAGTACTCATCTCAAACCTTATTTTGGTAGTAAAATTGATAACGAGAGAGAGTAGCTTCGGCATCAAGATCCATCGTGACCATAAGCCTACAAAGGGAAGTCAAGCTTAGACTTTAAATAAGTGCTTTTTAGAAGGAAACCCAAGTGTTCCAATTTTGTTAATTCCTTTATTTTGTTGCATGTTTAATTTGTATTAAATAAAAAGGGTGAACCACACGGCTGGCAGTGGTACACACAGCTTGGCAAAACTGCCGTGTGTGACACATAGCTTAGACAGACGGGCGTGACCCAGGCCGTGTGCATACTGGAGCTAATTTTTTTCCAATTCTTTTGCAATGCACAACAACAGAGACTAATATCGTTTAAAGACTGAGCTGTGTGAGTCTTGAAACTTAATTATGTTAGATTTCGATTGTTACTGTAATAGCTCGGTTTAGACCCTAGTTGGAACAGTGGTTTCAAGACCAAAAATCTGAGTCAAAAAAATTATTTTTATATTATTTTTGGTGTTTTTAGCATGTGAGTATGTATGTGTGAAAATTTCGTGAGCTAATTTTATCGTTTAAGTGGTTAATTAGTGAAAAATGACTTAATCGCGTAAAATGCAAAAGTTGCATTCTATATGTTAAAAGTGTTTAATTGCTATGATCCTTTAAAAAAAGGTCCTTAAAATGTTATTATGGCATTGATAAGGCTAATGGACATTAATGACCTTATATGTTAATGTTTTAAATGTTAATTAATCATGGGCAAAATAGTAACTGATGTATTAAATGAATAATAATAAAAAAAAATATGAAAATAAGGCCATTATCATCTTATTGTTGCCAAAAATTGAAGAAGAAAAAAAATAAAAAGAGTTCTTGGGTTCAACTAAGAGAATTTGTGATTAAGGTATGTGTTTTGCTCAGTTTCTGATGATTTTTACGTTTTTTTATCGTTGCTTTGAGTACTAGCTAACCCGTACCCTAATTTCTGAAATTGTTGATGATTTTGAGATATGCCATTGTTGAATATGTGAGTTTGGAGATGTTAAATGGTGAAATATAAAAGCTTGATGATAGATAAACATGTTTTGTATTGTGATTTTTGATGAATTTGTTTATTATAGACTAATTTGTGAAAATGAGAAATTGAGAGGTTGAAATGTGAAATAAATGAAATTTATGGACTTCTAGGGACTCTATACATATTCGGCCAAGCTTGTGTTTAATAGGATTATGTGAATTTTATGTATTTGTGAAATAGGGACTAAAATGTCAAAAATGTGGAAGTTAGGGGCTAATGTGTAAAAATTCCCAAATATGTTATTGTGGATGAAATTGAATGTGTTGGTGATTAATTGGGTTAATTTTGAATACATATAGAACAAGAAAAAAGGAATTCGGATTTAGATCTGAAATGACAGATAGAGGCTTCGCATGACCGAGGTATTCTCCCTAGGGTGCACCGGTTTTGTTTGTGAAAAAGAAAGACGTAACTATGAGAATGTGCATTGATTATCGATAGCTTAATAAAGTGATGGTCAAGAACAAATATCCTTTACTAAGGATAGATGATTTGTTTGATCAGTTGGATGGGGCTATAGTGTTTTCAAATATAGATTTGAGATCGGGTTACTATCAGTTGCGAGTGAAAGACTCCGATGTGCCAAAAATTGCTTTTCGAACGAGGTATGGACACTATGAGTTTTTCGTTATGCCTTTCTGATTAACAAATGCCTATTTTTATGGATTTGATGAACATAATTTTTAGACCCTATTTAGATCGATTTGTTTTCGTATTCATTGATGACATATTGATATATTCACGTGATGAAACTGAACATGCCTTGTGAGAAGTTTAGCAAATGTGAATTATGGTTACAAGAAGTCGATTTTCTGGGACATGTTTTGTCAGCATCTGGTATCCGAGTTGATTCGAGCAAAATTTTAGCTATTTTTGATTGAAAGCCTCCAAGAAATGTTTCTAAAGTCCATAGTTTTCTGGGACTTGCTGGTTATTACCGACTGTTTGTAAAGGGATTTTCTATGATTGCAACTCCATTGATGAAATTGCTTCAGAAATATGTGAAATTTGAATGGTCTGAAAAGTGTTAGAAAAGTTTTGATCAGTTAAAAGCTCTATTGACTAAAGTACAGGTATTAGTACAACCAGAATCGGGTAAAGAATTTTTGATCTACAGTGATGCTTTGTTGAATGGTCTGGGTTGTGTTTTGATGCAGGAAGGCAAAGTCATAGCTTATGCCTCAAGACAATTGAAGCCACATGAAAAGAATTACCAAACATATGATTTGGAAAAAGCAACTATTGTATTCGAGTTAAAGATTTGGGCCATTATCTGTTCGGTGAAAAATGTCTGATTATTCTTATCACAAGAGCTTAAAATACTTAATGACTCAAAAAGATCTGAATTTACGATAGCGAAGATGGTTACAATTGTTGAAAGATTACGAGCTAGTGATTGACTACCATTCGGGAAAGCCAATGTTGTTGTTGATGCTTTAAGTCGGAAATCTTTGTTTGCTTTAAGTGTGATGAATACTCAGATGACTCTATCTGATGACGACTCGATTGTAGTTGAGTTGAAAGTGAGACCGTTATTTATACAGCTGATTTACGAAGCTTAAAAAGTTGATAGTGAATTGTTAGCAAAGCGAGCTCAAAGTGATTTGAATTCTGATTTAGAGTTTCAAGTTGATGCTGATGATTGTTTAAGATTCAGAGGCCGAATATGTCTTTTGAGAAAGTTAGAGTTGATGCGGATAATTTTGAACGAAGCACATAATAGTCATTTGTTTGTTCATTTGGGAAGTACGAAAATATATAATGATTTGAAACAGCTTTACTAGTGGTCTGGCATAAAATGTGATATTTCAAAACTTATTTTGAAATGTTTGATTTGTCAGCAAGTAAAAGCTGAACATCAAGTGCTGTCAGGTTTATTACAGCCTATTATCATTCCTGAGTGGGAATGGGTTAGAGTGACTATGGATTTCATATCAGGATTGCCCCTATCTCTGAGCAAGAAAGATGCAATTTGGGTTGTTGTTGATCGACTAACAAAATTAGCTCATTTCATTTCGGTACGTACGGATGATTTACTTGATAAACTGGCTGAGTTGTATATTTCTTAGATTGTGAGGTTGCACGGAGTACCTATTTCTATTATTTTAGATAGAGATTCGAGATTTACATCGTGGTTTTAGAAGAAGCTACAAGATGCATTAGGTACGAAGCTACATTTCAGTACTGCTTTTCATCCACAGTCAGATGGTCAATCTGAGCAGATTATTCAGATACTTGAGGATATGTTAAGATGTTGCATTCTTGAGTTTGAAGGTACATGGGAACGATACATGCCATTGATTGAATTTGCGTATAATAATGTTTTCAATCTAGTATAAAAATGGCACCATACGAAGCTTTATGCAGTTGGAAATGTCGAACACCTTTATACTGGACTAAGCTAAGTGAGAATAAGATTCACGGGGTTGATCTGATTAGAGAGACTGAAGAAAAAGTGAAAGTGATCTGTGATAGTTTGAAAGGAGCATCGGATCGACAAAAATCAAATGCAGACTTGAAACAAAAAGATATTGAGTTCCAGATTGGAGATAAAGTGGTTCTAAAAGTGTCTCTGTGAAAGAAAATACTTTGATTTGGTCAAAAAGGCAAATTGAGTCCGAGGTTTATCGGAGCGTATGAGGTTATTGAGCGAGTGGAACTAGTGGCTTATCAACTAGCATTGCCGTCTAAGCTACAAAAGATTCATAATGTGTTTCATGTATCAATGCTTCGACGATATCGATCCGATCCTTCGCATATTATTTCTTCGACAGAAGTTGAAATTCAGTCAGATTTGTCATATAGTGAAGAACCGATTCACATTTTATATCATGAGATTAAAGAGCTGAGAAATAAAAGAATAGCATTAGTGAAAGTATTGTGACATAAACATGGGGTTGAAGAAACTACGTGGGAACCCGAGGATGCTATAAAAAAGCAATATCCAAACCTATTCACTGGCAAGATTTTTGAGGACGAAAATCCTTAAGGGGGGAGAGTTGTAATAGCCCAGTTTATACCTTAGTCGGAACAGTGGTTTTGGGACCTAAAATCCGAGTCAGAAAAAGTATTTTTTATATTATATTTTGTGTTTATAGCATGTGAGTATGTATGTGTGAAAATTTAGTGAGCTAATTTTATCATTTAAGTGGTTAATTAGAGAAAAAGGACTTAATCGCGTAAAATGCAAAAGTTGCATTCTATATGTTAAAAGTATTTAATTGCTATGATAATTTAAAACAAAGGTCCTTAAAATTTTATTATGTCATTGATAATGCTAATAGACATTAATGACCTTATATGTTAATGTTTTAAATGTTAATTAATCACGGGCAAAATAGTAATTGATGTATTAAATGAATAATAATAATAATATGAAAATAAGGCCATTATCATCTTATTGTTTTCGAAAATTGAATAAGAAAAGACAAGAAAAAGAGTTCTAGGTTCGGCTAAGAGAATTTGTGATTAAGGTATGTGTTTTGCTCTGTTTTTGATGATTTTTACATTTTTGTGATCGTTGCTTTGAGTACTAGCTAACTCGTACCCTAATTTCTAAAATTGTTGAAGATTTTGAGATATGCCATTGTTGAATATGTGAGTTTAGAGATGTTAAATGGTGAAATATAAAAGCTTAGTGATAGATAACCATGTTTTGCATTGTGATTTTTGATGAATTTGTTTATTATGGACTAATTTGTGAAAATGAGAAATTGAGAGGTTGAAATGTGAAATAAATGAAATTTATGGACTGCTAGGGACTCTATAGAAATTCAGCCAAGCTTGTGTTTAATAGGATTAGGTGAATTTTATGTATTTGTGAAATAAGGACTAAAATGTCAAAAATGTGAAAGTTAGGGGCTAATGTGCAAAAATGCCCAAATATGTGATTGTGGATGAAATTGAATGTGTTGGTGATTAACTGGGTTAATTTTGAATACATATAGATCAGGAAAAGAAGAATTCAGATTTAGATCGAGGAAAATCGAAGATTATTGAGTAATCGATCCGATTTGTCAATTTCTAGTACGAGGTAAGTTCGTATGTGTAATTTCATTATAAATGCATGTTAAATGCTTTAATATTGCATAAACTGTGATTACAATATTTCAAATAAATTTTAAATGATGATTTCGACACTACAGAGTTATTAGATGATGAAATCGTCTAGTGAAACTTATTGGTTGAACACTACATAGAGAATTGGATAATTGTGAAATGTTAAGTTGATATATCAATTTTGCTTCGAGCCATGCATGTTGAATGAGTTGGCTTCGGGACATGATATTGACACTTTGAGTTTGAGTGATACCTTGATTTGGCTACGGGCCATGGTATAGGTATTCAAAGGGGAGTTACCTTGATTTGGCTAGAGGCCATGGTATAGGTACTCTGGGATAAGTTACCTTGATTTGGCTACGGGCCATGGTATAGGTACTTATTGATAGAGATCTTGAGTATTCAACTTTTATTTAGAATGGTTCAACAAGTAAAGAATGACGTAATTGAGAAAGGGGTTAGTACGAGGTGGTATAGGTATGTACGGAACCTATTCATGTATTACATTGAGAAAGATTGTAACAACCCAATTTTGGGCCTAGTCAGAATAGTAGTTTTTGAACCATAAATTCGAGGTCAATAAATTATTTTAATATTATTTTATGTGTTATAGCATGATTATATGAGTGCATGAAAATTTTGGTGAATTAATTTTAGCATTTGTGAGCTTAATTGCGAAAAGGCACTAAATCGCATAAAGGGCAAAAGTTTTGTTTTACTACCCAAATATGTTAAATAGCTAGGGAACCAAAGTTGGAGGTCTTTAAAGTGCAAATAGGCCCTTTTGGAGAGTGATGGCAAGCCATAGGGACAAAAAAATTTGAAAAGTCAAAGGTTGGCGGCATTAGGTGACTTTTTTGGTAATAAAATAAAATAAGGAAAAAAAGGTTGTCATCTTTTTTATTTCTTCTTCTTCAACCACCGAAAATGGCAGCAAACATGGGGGTTTTGAAGCTCAAATTTTCAGCAACTTAAATCCTTTGCTTGTAGGTGAAATTTGTGGTTGTTTTTGTTGATTTTTTTATTTTTAGAACCCTTGTAGCTTAATCTAGCCAATGGGGGGATTATTTTGCAAAATGGTTGAAAGTTTAGGGTTTGCCATGAGAGCATTTATGTTGTTTGCTAAATTTTTATGGAAGAAAATGAGTCTTGGTTGTGTAATAAACTACTTTTGTGAAAGGATTTTCTTGAAAACACTTATGAGGACCATTTTGTGAAGTTTATAAAATAGGTAGTAAATGTGTGAAATAATTGGAATTGTGGGCTGCTTCTAATATAAAAAGAATTCGGCTAGGCTTGGTTAGTGAGAAAATTCGATGAAAATCTATTTACGAGCCTAATAGTAAAATCGTAATTTTGTGAAAGTCTAGGGGCAAAATGACATTTGACCAAAGTATAAATTATGGAATGTATTGGTTAATATGATGATTAATGTAGTGGATTTTATTATTTTAGATCAAGAAAATCGAAAATTGAGATTCGGGCTTAAATCAGGAAAATACGAGATTATGGACCAAAATGAAATAGTTAGCCGTGCTCAGATTCGAGGTAAGTTCGTATGATAATAATAATGCAATATTATGTTTGAATTGTAATTGTTTACTATTATTGCATAAATTGTATGATTGATTACATTGGAAAAGTTGATGGAATGGTGTACATGATGTGGAAATATGACATGGAAGAATGTTACATGAAATGCAAGAAAACGATGATATATGACAAGTGATATAAGAAATAGGTTATATATATGTTTAAATGTTTTATTGTTATCATGTATCATAATCTTATTTGTTACCATGAAAGTATAAATAATGTGATATAAGAGTAACTTAGATTATGAGCAAGTGCGACAACATCGGGTTAGATATGAAATCCCATTGAACCTCAGGAATAGTAGTGGATACAAAAAGTATATCACGAGGAACTATGGGGTCTGAACTCATGAGTTGTGTCTGAGTTCATGAGATAAATGTTATATGTAATGTGGGTCCGGGTACTGACTTCGTGGCTAAACCCATGAGTAACTCGTTAAGCGAGCATTTCATGTCAATGCTATATGGGTCCAGTTGCTAACTTTGTGTACAAACCCGTGAGTAGCTCAATGAGCGGGTGTTACATGATAGTGCTATGGGGTCTGGGTACTAAATGATGAATACGCCCGTGAGTAGCTTAAAATGCGAGCATTACATAGTATGAAGTAGCTCTGGCTTCTTACATGACACTTAGGTGCAAACTTCCCATGTATCCAATATTATTCCGAGTGTTCAATAGGTAATGCAATAGACGTGATGAAAGTCCCAAGAAGGGCATGTTAAAGAGGTATGGTTATATGATATATTACGATGAGTACAAGTATGTACACTAAGCTTATGGCTATTGAAACTTTGGAATGTTGAGACATCGGTGAGCTAAGATGTATGAACTATGATTATAATTTTTTTTGCAATATCATGTTAACTTAAATTGTGATTTGAACATGGAATACCTAAAAGGCTGAGTTCATGATTAGTCGAAAGTGAACTTATGATAGTTATCATTATATTGCACTAAAACAGTGTTGGACAGCAACCATTGTATGACTTTGAAAATCCACCAAAAATTGTGGGAATTGAGTTAGAGGCTGAATAAAATATGAAATTAAAGCTTAATGAGTCTAGTTTCATATAGAAAAATTTTTGTGAGATAGAGTTAGAATGATTTTGAAATACCCTATTTTGATTTGAGAAAATCATTTAAATTGTAAAAAAATATTTATGGTTATAATTTATATGATTAGAATTTTTAATGAGTCTATTTTCAAGATAAATAAACAGGAACATCATCTAACTCCCATATTATGAGATAATTAATTTTTAGTGAAGAGGGGTCAAAACTGTCAGATAGTGAAAAATGGGTCAATTTAAAGAATAAACTGTACTTATTGGATAGACCAAAAATTCTTAAAATTTTATGGTAAGAAGATATTTGAGTCTAGTTTCAGGGAAAATTAGCGGATCTTAGTTTGGAGTTCTGTACCTCTAGATATAAATAATTTAGTAACTATGACTCGTGAAAATAGCTTGACTGGGACATAAGTAAAAATGCAAATAGGGTTGTATTACCTTGAGAAACAAGTTGATAAATTGCTTATTATTTTCATACAGTCTTACTAAGCTATAAAGCTTACCCCTCTCTTTTCCATTTCTCTTAGTGTTGTCAGGTTAGCTCGGGGTTGGAGATCGTCGAAGGCAGTATCACACTATCAAGCCATCTGCTTTTGGGGTATTGATGAATTTTAAACGTATTCAAGTGAGTGGCATGTATAGGGACTTATTTATATGTGTTCTTATGATTTGGCCAAGATGTTGGCTTATATTAGTACATTTTATATAGCCATGAGATTTGGCTTATGATGGTCATGGCTTGTAAGCCTATGTATCCAAGATAAGTATTAATGCCTTGTGATGTGGTCATGTGATTACATTTGTTTGATATGAATGATTAATATTATGGTATGTGTGTCTGATGAATGCCTTATGACCAAATTAAGTGGTCATAATCAGATAATAAAAGTGTGATATGGCAATAAGTCAATAATGCTTGAACATGAGATTGGTGTGGAATGACTTAGGCAAGCATGGTATAAGTGTATAAGTGATAATCAAAATGACATGCTCAATTGATTGTGAATTGGTGTGTTTAGACTTGGTATAAAATGAGTAAGCAAAACACATGTATGGTGACATATGAATATTACAATTGAGTCTTAATGGAGGATGTTTAATCATTTACTTGATGCTACATTATATGTGTCTATAATGTATTTAAGTATGTGAGGTATTAATGGTAACAAAAAAGCTTGGAAAATAACCTAAGTGCTACCCACACGAGCAGAGACACGACTATGTGTCTCAGCCGTGTGGAGGACATGGCCTAGCACACGGGCGTGTGGCCTAGCCGTGTGGTTCAATTCATTTTGCCGATGTCATAAATAGAGAGTTACACGGCCTGAGGACACAGGCGTGTTGAAGACACACGATCGTGTCCCTGTGTCCACACGGGCGTGTGACCCTGCTTCTTAAAAACTTTCCTAAGTTTTCCCAAAGCTTTCCAAAGTTCTCGATTTAGTCCTAAACTGCCTTTAATGCATGTTTAGAGCCTCGGTAGCTCATGTAAGGGACATTATGCATGTGATTGAATGTTTTTAATTTAAATAAAATTTTATGTCTCGATTTCACGAAATTGTGTATGTTTAAGTCCGATAATGCCTCTAACCCTGTCCCGGAGTTGGATACGGGTAAAGGATGTTACAAAGATCATTGATATGGCATTTAATAATGTTTTGAGATATGATAAAGGTTTGTAGTTAATGTGATTTAGGTTTGGTAATATGAAATTGGTTGAAATTATGTTTATGTGATGAATTAAGCAATTCACTTGCAAACTGACTAATCTATAAAGCTTACTGTGTGTTATTTGTCTATTTTCTAGATCATTGAAGCTAGTTCAGACTCGGGCATCATCGGGAAGCGTCATTACACTATCGATCAACTTGTTGGTACTTTTGAAGCTTTGTATATATATGGTATATGGTATGTATAGGCTAGTGTCATCTTAGTATGTTTTAAATTGTGATTATAGCCATGGGTTTTGGCTTGTAACTATTGGTATGTATGGACTTTTAAGTTGGCCTAAATGATGTGTTTGATAAGTAAGTTATGTGATGTATATAATGCTTATGTGATGGTTTGATTATGGTAAGTTTTGTGGTATGAATCAGGTGATAAAATGATGAGTTTATACATTTGGAACTTATGTAAGTTGTGATGATTTTAGCATATTGAAATGGCATGTTTTGGTTATGGAATTGAGTAGTGAAATTGATTATGTATAGATGGCATATTATGGGTACAAATTTGCTAGTTTTTGGTTGCTTATATAGGTGTTGAAATGGTACCATTTAGATTGATTTTTGAGCATGAGAAAGGGTGGAAAATTTGGCTTTGCAAATGGCCTATTTTTGTCCACACGGGCAAAGACACGGGCGTGTGTCTCAATCGTGAGTGACACATGGTTATGTTACACGGTCGTGTGTCCCTTGGGGTACCCTACGATTTAAAGTTAGTATACCTTACAATTTTGGTACGACCTAGAAACACGGGCATGTCTATCGATCGTGTGTGGCACATGGGTTGGCACATGGGCGTGTGGTCGGCCGTGTGATCCAAGTCCGTAGCCTCCCTAATTTTCACATGGCCTGGCACACGGGGTGTCATGTGGCCGTGTGGAAAAGTCAATATGTATGCCCTGTTTTGCCATGACCTAGACACACGAGCGTGTCTAATGCTGTGTGAGGCACACGGCCTATTCACATGGGCGTGTGACCTTTGTAACTTAGAAAAATGTTTAAGTTTAAAAAAAAATTTTATCTACTCGGTTTAGTCTCAATCTCTTTCTAAAGCATGTTTAAGGTCTCGTTGACCTATGAAAGGGACTTTATGTTGATGTTTGACTATGATGCTAGGATGTTTGTAAAATGAATGCGAAATGTTTTGATACGTCCGGTAATGCCTTTTAACCCTAATCTAGTGTCAAATATAGGTTAGGGTTTTACAATTACACAGTTTGGGGTGATCCACATGGCCTGGTGACACAGCCGTGTGCATACTGGAGATTTTATCTCTAAACAGTGAGTTACACAAGCTAGAGACACGGTCATGTGAGACACACAACTTGTCACGAGTTGTCACACGAGCAAGCGCGAGACTATGTGCCCTGCACGGCCTCACACACGAGCGTGGAAGAAGCAAAAGATGATCATACAAGACCTAGACACATGAGCATGTCCTAGCCAGTGTGGCTACTGGGTATCAATTTCCCTCTCTTTTTAAAGCAACAAACGGGCTGGGAATGCACACACGGGTGTGTGACATGGCCATGTGGCAAAACATAACCCTTTTATACCACCCTACCCCCTTTTAAAAAAAACAAACAAAAATTTTCAAAACCTAATTCTCTTTTGTCTTTTTCCTCTCTTTTTCCTCACTTACCGGCTGTTGTTCATCCCCTAACTAAGCCAAAACCCATCGCCATTCTGCCTCCCCTAGCCATCGACCCCCTTCCCCCATCCTTGCTCACCGTAGTTTTACTCCTCACCTCCCCCTCCATCACTGGTTCCCATTCTCCCTCTCATCGTTATCGAAGCACCGTAACAACTCCTCCATCAGTACCTTTCAATGACCTGCCTCTAAACCCCCACATTGTTCAGCCCAATGCCTCATTCAAGCCACCATTCTGTTGCCCCCCTCGTCTCACCATCGTGCATAGCCCTCCCCTTTCCCTATTCTTTTTCTTTTCGTTCAAAACACCACCACACGCCCACGTTTATAACCCCAAGCTCCTTTTCAGCCCCTGTCGCTAGCCGTCATTCCTCACCGATTGTCGTGTCCCTATTGTCGGTCATTGTCGCTACCCACCACCATTCAGTCCATTCTTTTTGGCTTTATTTCTTATTTTTTATTTTTATTTTTTATTAGTTTTATTTTTATTATTTTTAAATATTTTTATTTTGTTTTAATAGTGGTATTATTAATTTTTTCTTATTATTATATTATTAGTAGTATTAGGTTTAGTTGTTTATTATTATTATTTTTATCATTTTTTGTTTTTATATTATTCTGTGATAGTTTATATGTTAGTATATTAGCTAAATATTTTTTTGTATGGTTGGTGTTGGTTGCATATCATATTAGGAGTAGATTTTTGTTATAGTCGAATTGCAATTTGATGTTCGTCATGTGATTTTTCATTGTCTAGATGTTTTAATTGGCTTGTCGATCTATATGCTTTACTCCTAGATTATTTCATGATACCAATTTTTCTTCTTCTTTGATATTGATTGTTTTTATCTATTCTTTCAGGTACATAATGACAAACACACGAGGTAAGACTAAGGCCGCCGCCCCCACTTCAAAAAAGCAAAAGACTCCAAGTGTGACCTCATATTTAAGACCCACCTCAGTCGTTAAACACCCATATCTCCAGTTTCCTCCAGGTCCTCAAGAGGACCTATAATAGCACTTGGTCAATAGAGTGCGTGCACTAATCGAGACAACTCCATGGGAAAGATTCTTCTCCATCGTCGAGCCCACGTACTTGGAGTTTACACTAGAGTTTTGTTCAACATTTGTTCTACTACACGTGATGTTGAGACACGATGAGCCACACACTATTTCTTTTAGACTTGGTCATACGACACGTTATCTAAGCATATCGAGCTTTGGAGCTACCTTGAAGTATATTCTGAGGAGTTTATGAGTGCTGAAGGGTTTCGCACATTATACCGGCACATCCATCATTCACCGTCTTTATGTTGGACAGAGCTTGCTGCTAGTACGGTGCCTATGACCCAAGTTGATCGAAGGCGACTTCCCTACCTCTAGCTTTGTGTTACATCCATGCCATCTTACCACATATATTGACTGGTCGGAGGGAGAGCACCGGGGTCATTGGTACATTCGACGCTTATTTTCTTTGGAACATGGCGATGCAACACACTTTCGGTCTTGCCTACTTCATCGCCCTAACGTTTCGCCATCAATGTGACTGTAATAGGAAGTGTCCTATCTGTTTGGGTCTTTACATGACTCATCTGGCACGACATTTTGGCCTCTTTGATACTCCGAAACTATCATCCTCCTTTACATTGGTTGGACAAATGATCTCGTAGGAATTATCAATTATGACTCATATGAGGATGATCGAGCGACAGCATGGAGTGGGTCCTCCTTGATATAGATTGTCTCATTCAAATTCTTTGGATGGGCATGCGAACTTCCCCGACGATGATCCTTTTCTCCATGAGGATCCACCTCATTCTCTACCTTTGAGTCACCTTACTGTTGCTTCTACCATTACACGCAAGGATCTTTTTGAACGGCTTAACTACTTTGAGCAGTGATGATTTGAGTGGTTCGATAACATTGACGTAGCTTTGCAACAGATCTTTTAGCATCTCCGTATTCCTTCTACTGATCTTGGACTTTATTATCCCGACGTTTCTCACAATCATGATCTTTGATCTACTTTCATTTTATGTGTTTGATTTATTTTATGTTCAGTTGGACTTTTTTTTATATTTGGTTGTTTTATTTTTATTTGTGAGACTTCTTTATTTTATTTTTGTAACAACCCATTCTTAGTCAAATCAAAAAAGTAATCTTGAGACCAGAATTCCAAGGACAAAAGATTTATTTTATTATTATTTTGAGGTCTACAGCATAATAGTATGGTTGTGTGAAATTTTCGTTAAGAAATTTTATCATTTGAACGTTTAATTTTATAAAAAGGACTAAATCGCGTAAAGTGTAAAACCTGAGTTCTATTAGCTAAAGGTGTTTAATAGCTATAGAACCTTAAAGTGGAGGTCCTTGTGTGATAATTAGTCCATTAAAGTTTTCGTGGATGATAATGGCTTGGTAATATTGTAACAACTCGATTTTGGGTCTAGTCAAAACAGTGGTTTTGGGACCACGAATCCGACATAGAAAAATTTATTTTTATTATATTTTTATGGTCTACAGTTTTATGGAAGTATTTCATGAAAATTTCGTTTGAAAATTTTATCAATTGGGCACTTAATTTATCTAAAAGGACTAAATTGCAATAGCTGCAAAATGTGTGTTCTAGAAGCTAGAGGAGTCTAATTGCCATGAAATTTTAAGTTGAAGGTCCTTAGATGGTAATTAGACCATTTGTTAAGTTAGTGGACAAAAATGGACATGACGTAAGAGAGTTTTTATGTTTTAAGTTAGGGGCATTTTGGTCATTTGGTTAATAAATGAATTAATAAGGAAAATAAAGCAAAAATCTTGTCCATCTTCTTCTCCCATGGCCGAATATCTCTAAGTAAGACATAGCTAAGGTTTGTTCATCTTCCAAGCTCGATTGTAAGTCCGTCTTGCCCTATTTTTAATGCTCTTTACATTTTTGAAGTCATTGTAACCCGATCGATCTATTTCTACCACTAATTTAAGAAATAATCAAAGTCTAAATTTTTACCCATGATACATAATTGTGTATTTTGATGCCTAATGGTAGAAAATGTATGTTAGATGTAAGATAAACAACTTTTGCTAGGTGATTTTTGATGGAAATATAAAAAATGGCCTATTTGTAAAAGTTACAAAAATGGGTAGTAAAATTGTGATTAAATGAAAAATGTGGGCTGGTATAAGTATGAAAATGGTTTTGCTAGGATTGGGTTTTGAAGAAATTGAATACATTTCTTTTTACGATCTTAGGGACTAAATTGTAAAAAAAGTGAAATACTGGGGGCAAAAATGTAATTTTTCCATAATATGATTGTTGGACTGAATTGAATAATGTGAGTATTAAATGAGTTAAATTTGTTATTATAGATCAAGAAAAACGAGGTTCGGACCTAGATCGGGGGATAAACAAAGTGTTTGACGATTAAGTCAAATTCTACTAATTTTTGTACTGAGGTAAGTTCGTATGTAAATAATGCATTGTTATATTTATGTTTCAAATGCTTTAATATTGTATGAATTGTGATTGAATCTTTGGACGTATCTGAAAAAGTTTCGACAAGCGGGAATTCCCGGTTGAGCCTCAGGAATAGAATAGGATACGAGTGACATGTTACCAAGAACCCATGTGTATATGTGTTTAGGTGATCCAAGTGCTTGCCTCGTACGTCCTACTAGTGGCTGGGTAGTCCAGTATGAGTTGCGGATACCTGACAGCTTGTGTGAGTAGCACTATGTAACTACGTCCTTACTGACAGCTTGTGTGAGCAGGCCCGTGAATAGCTCGAAAATGAGCCTATATGTATTATGAAATATGAGGTAGCTTTGGCTACATATATGGCACTTATGTGTAAGATGTAACACCCTTTGCCCGTATCCGATGCCAGGACAGGGTTTGTGGCATTACCGGACTTAAACATAAACAAGCATACAAATCCGGGCCATAAAATTTCATCCTATTTGAAACCTTTCAATCACATGCAATTTGTCTCTTAAATGGGCCTATGAGGCCCAAAACATACACCGGGAGCGGTTTGGGACTACATTGAGAACTTTCGAAACCTTTTTGACACTTAGAATATTTTTTCTTATTTTAGAGAGTCACACGCCCGTGTGGGTAGGTCGTGTGGTCACATACGCCCGTGTGGCTTAGGACACACCTGTGTCCTCAGCCCATGTAACTCTCTGACTATGACATCATCAACCAAAATAAGGTCATACGGCCAATTCATACGCCCGTGTGCTCAGACCATGTGGCGAATTAAATTCCAAAATCAAGTGCAGACTTCACATGGCCTGGGCACACGCGAATGTCCTAATGTCGTGCCCTTCACACGGTGGAGACACACGCTCCTGTCTCTACTCGTGTGTTTACTATTGGGCATTCTATTTTTCTTTAATTAGGGTGCAGGGGACACATGGCCAGATCACACGCCTATAGGGCAAATCGTGTGTCACACACGACCTAGACACACGCCCGTGTGTCTACTCATATGGACAAGTTTAAGGCTATTTTCCAAGCCATTTGACACCCTTAAGTGCTCATTCTCTCATTCATCTTTGATGGCATGCAACATAGTATAATTAGTCACTCAAATACTCATAAACATGATTAACCTATGCCTTTGTAATGTCAACATATCTCCTATCCAAACCATCATGCTTTCACATGGTATTCCACACCAATTTCATATTCATTCATCATGCTAGACCTACTTTCAATTTACTCAATTATACTATAGTTTTGGTCACACTTATTAGCCATGATTCATTCATTTAGCACATCTCATCAACAAGCAATCACGTCAAGCATAATACATTGCATGCATACATAATTTATTAGGGTTACAACCCAAATAATCAATATAAACCATATCACATGGCCATATACAAAATGAATCAAATATTACCATAAGCCAACACATTTGGCTAGACCAATATGACATATAACAAAAAGACCATGTCCCTATACATGCCATACTTAAAATGTTGAGGCTAACTATACCCAATGTCCAGTTGACAGTGTAATCAAGCCTCCGACGTCCTTCGATCCCTGAGCTAGCTTGGTGATACTATAAGAAAATGAAAAAGAGAGAGGATTAAGCATAAAGCCTAGTAAGTTCACATGCAAATAAATAGCAACATAATCATACATATAAATACCATTGACATAACATAATTTTCTTACATGTTATCATAATTTCATAGGCATAGCTTAAATTTGAAGACATAACTTTCACATTTCAATCTTACCAAAAGTTCATCACATACCGAGCTCATTCATATGAGTTTTTCACACATACCTGTACTAACTCGTAACACATTGTCATATTTTCTCTTCATTGACTTCCTTGTCAAATAACTCATAGGTTTACCCGTTGAACACTCTGAATACTATCAGATACACAGAAAGCTTGCACATAGTGCCTCATATGTAGCCATATGCTACCTCATATCACAATCACACGTTGCTTGTAACGCCCTGAATTTTGGCCTTAGAAGAATTGGGCCTTGGGTTTGGGAGCACCTAAAATTCTTAAGAGCAAGAAAATGGCACAATTGCATGTTAGTCCTGTTGGGTTAGTGATTTTGGATGTTAGGAGAGGTCTTATGAAGTCTCAGGTTCAAGCCTTGGCATAGGAAAAATTTTGGTTTTTAGCATTAAGGGAACCCTGACTCTAGGTTGAATGTTTCTTAAATTTTGAATGGTAAAATTTGACAAAAGAAGCATGGTGATTTAGGTGGTAAGTGATGCCTCATAAGGGAGTGAGGACTGGGGTTCGAGGCTTGGAAGGAGCACTGGATCTTTTATTTTTCTTCAAGGACGTGTAGGTGGTAGAGTTTGATCAATACTCTACAGGATAAAGGTTGAATGAGTCTTAGAGGGATATGAGGAGGAAATAAAGGGATAAAGTTGATTGTTGGAGGGAATCAAGGAGGATTTGAATTAGGAGGAAGTCCAGCCAAATGGGGACTTTGTGTTGCACAAGAATTCGACAATGGGGGATTTGGTTCATTTTCGGCATTTGGGGTATTGTTTTGGTATAGTCGAATCTTGCTAGAAGAATTCTGGGTGTTTTCTTTTGTTTTGTTCACTAGTTTTGGTACCTTTGCCTTTCATTTTCAAGAATTTATGACTTCGAGTTGTTCGCTATTTTGTTTTAGCCGAAAGTGCATTACCATTTAGGCCATCTATTAGCTGATTTCTCCCCCATTTCTCATCTTCTACTCCTCTCCCTTCTTTTCTAATCCTTTTACCTCTCTTCTTACCTTCTAGCTTGAGCCAAATGCTAACCCTCTTCCTTTTCTAAACCGTGGCCTTTCTCTTCTATTTTCCCACTAGTCTCTCATAGCTGAAATCCCTCTTCTCTCAACTATCTTCTTGTGAGCCGGATTCCCTTGCTACAACGCTATTTTCTTTGATCTTAAGGTGTGTAAAGTTGAATACTCCATACTCTCTCTCTCTATCAGCTATTGCTGAATCTGTCTCTCTTCTATTCTCCTATAAAAAGGATGCATTCTTCTCTTCTTTTTCCAGGAATAAGTGTAAGTCGTGGTGACTCATTTTTTTTATTTTGGTTTTCATTGTTGGTGTTCTTCTTTTCCCTGTTGCTGAATCTTCCCTATTTCTCTTAGTCTGATGTTGGTTGGTACCTAGGTTCGCTCGAAGGTTGATAGTGGGATTAGTGATGTGAAGCAATCGACATCCCACTTCTATTTTTGGTCAAGTAAGTGTTTCTGCCTTGTTATAGGTGAAGGCCGAATGTTCTTAATGACCCTATGAATCACCAATTTTGGATTGAACCACATGTTTTAACAATCCCCTTTAGCAAGGCTTTATCATTTAAGGTATGTATTAGTGTGGTTTCAATTCATGTTGTTGGAAAAAGAAAACAACAATAAGATTGAGTGGCTAACTATTAGTCCTGAATATTGTAAGTTCGTTGCTAGGGGATTCGTAGCACGTTTCGTAAACCAGGTGTGTACATACACAACCTTAACTCTAGATCAGAAAATCCCAAAATACTAAAAATTTGAGAAGTCAAAATAATGGGAACGGTTGCAGCACGAGCACGCGAACGCTCGTGTGGAAAATCTGATGTGATAGTAGTGGCCACCATGAGCGAACTCATGGTCTGTGGCCGTAATGGGCCACGTTAGGCCGAGTTGGGCCATACTGCTAGATGTGTAAACTCACCAATAGGTGGGAAAATGTTGGACCAGCCATGTCACTCACATGGCTTGGATCGAAATGGGGCTTGGTGGGCCAATGGGTCGTGTGGGCCTATGGTCCTACTTAAATGGGCTTTGGGCCCAATCACTCTATTTGTTTGCTAAAAGTTACACAGGTCACGCGAGACGACTATGAACCTACTGATGGGTCAGTAAGGGTACTTAGATCCCGATTTACAAAATGACCGATATGCCCCTAAGGGAAAAATGACTAAAATGCCCCTACATGTTATATGATTGTTATTGTATGCCATTTATGATATGCTTATATTCATGTGATATTATGCTGCATGGGGGACGGGATCACTGATTTGGAGGAAGTATATGATTTGTTAGGGTCGCTTGGTCACTTGACGACTGTGGATCCATCGACGGCTTAAAGCCATTATGTGATTGGCAGCTCTGCTGCGAAATTGGTTAGTGCCACAACCGGTGCTACATCAGGAGTGTAGAGATGGGTGGGTCGATTAAATTGCCACAAGAGTGTGGGGTTGGATGGGATATGGAGTGCAGGGCTGGTTGGGTATTTGTGCATTGCATAATCTGATTCTGATTGTGACATGGGCTCAGGCCCAACTGAGGCAACTATGGACTAAGGCCCAAGTGCCACGGTTATTGTAATGGGCTTAGGCCCAAATTCATGTGATGCATGCTTTATGATCGATAAAGGTTGTACACACTGAGTTTTTGTAAATTCACCCACTCTTTTAAATATTTTTAGGTAATCCTCAGTAGGCAGTTCGACGTATGGGACGACTCGGAGGTGGCCACACTACGAGCGGCTTTAAATTTTCGTTTTTTCTTTTACATTACTTAAATTACTTTCTCTTTGGGTGTTTTGATGTAATAAGGCCTTTTCTCTAATTTTCTAGCTTTTAATTTGGGGGTTTTTTAACAATTATGATTTATTTTTGTTAAAAGTAGAGCGCGATTTTCCAAAATGATACCTATTTTCAGAACATCTCGTCTTCGCAACATTGTTGAAATGCTTCCACGACAAACATGTTTTTAAAAGTAAGGCTGGTTTAAAATGGTTAACAAATAATTAAATTGACTTTAGAATTAAAAAAAGGGGCTTTTCTCTTTCAAGTGAGATTTATTAATAAGGGAAAGTTTTTCGAAAAAGTATTTTAATGTGACACACTAGATTCAGTCATAACGTCTAGGCCGATTTTGGGATGTTACATTGCTCACTCTTGAGCTAATCACAGGCTTGCTCACGCAAGCTGACAGTCAGGACGTAACTACACGAGCTGCTCACACAAGCTGATAGTACCCGCAACACATGCCGGGCGACCCAGCCACTGGTAGAACGTACAAGACCAGCACCCGGATTCATATAGTCACATATACACATAATCTCTTGAGCTTACAATCACATAGTTCCTAGTGACATGTCACATTGTATCCTACCTTATTCCTAAGGTTCAAACGAGATTTTCTTGATAACTCGTATTCGTCGAACTCGTTCACAAAGTAATTCTCATTGACCATTATGCCACTCATATACTCATCATAACAATTAAACATAGAAATTCATACATTAATAAAGCATTAAAACATGATACAACATTTCATTATTTACACATAAACTTACCCCTGGTACAAAATATGGACAATTAATTCGATTTAGTCCAAAATCTTGTTCTTTCCCCAGTCTAGGTCCGGACTCCCTTTTTTTTATCTATAATAGAAAATTCAACTCATTTAATCATCATTATTCAAATCAGTCCAAAAACTATATTTAGGCAAAATTAGAGTTTTGCCCCTAAACTTTCACATATTTACAAATTAGTCCTTAGGATCGTAAAATGAAATGTGTTCATTTTCTTTGTTACCCAAGCCTAGATGAACCTATACCATGCCCATATCAGCCCACACTTTCTTTTATTTCACAATTTTATTACTCATTTTTACACCTTTTACAAACAAGTCCCTTTTATGCATTTCTGTCAAAAATCACTTAGTAAAAGATGTTAAACACACATAAAACTATCATTTTCTTCCATTAAACATCAAAATATAAACATGTCACATATGGGTCAAATTTTATACATGAGCCCTAGCTCAAAATATGGCTAGAAATGGATAGATCATGCTTTAAGGACTTCAAAAATGCAAAGAACATAAAAAACGGGGATAGGGAGCACTTACAATCAAGCAGGAAAAGTTGAAAACCCTAACTATAGAACCCTTGCAAATTTCAGCACACAAGGAGGAAGATGGACACAATTTTGACTTGATTTTTCCCTTTTTTATTCTTTTATTTACTAAAAGACAAAAATGCCCTTAAGGCCTTTCTTTCAAAATTTTCCTATTCATGCCTATTTTAGTCCAAAATTTTAGAACTTAGTCAAATTTCTATTTAAGGACCAGTAATTAATGATCCAATGCAATTTAATGCTTGAAGCTTCTAGAACACAAGTTTTACAACTTATTCAATTTAGTCCCTAAAGTCAAATTAGATACTTTAGGCATAGAATTTCTTCATGAAAATTTCACACAAACATGCAACCATATCATGTACCATTAAATAATCATAAAATAATTATTTCTATTTTAGATTTGTGGTCTTGAAACCATTGTTTTGACTAGACCCTAATTCGGGATGTTATAATTCTCCCCTCTTAGGGATTTTCGTCCCCGAAAATCTTACCGGTGAAATGGTTTGGGTATTGGTTTCTCAAGTTTTCCTCAGTCTCCCATGTAGCCTTTTCAACCCCATGTCTTTGCCGTAAAACTTTCATAAGGGCAATACTTTTGTTTCTCAATTGCTTGACTTCCCAGGCTAAAATCTTAATCGGCTCTTTGTCAGAAGTCATATTCGGTCGGATCTTGACCTCTGTCAAGTGAATAGTTGATACGTACCGGTATAAAATGAGCCGGCTTTGTTAATCAATCAACAACAACCCATACAACATCTTTCTTTCTCAGTGTCAAAGCCAAACCCGTCACGAAATCTATAGTAATATGGTCCCATTTCCATTCGAGAACCATCACAGGCTGAAGTAAGCTTGAAGGTACTTAGTGTTCAGCTTTCACTTGTTGAGAAATTAGGCATCTCAAAACAAACTCAGAGATATCTCTTTTCATACTCAGCCACCAATACAATTTCTTTAAGTCATTGTACATTTTCGTACTACCCGGATGCATAGACAAACAACCACTATGAGCCTCAAGCAAAATCTTCTAAATTAACTCGGTATTCTTAGGAATATTATTCATGCTAATTTTTATCATGTTAATTGTATGTAAAATGTGATTAGGTTATGACTATAAGATTTTAATAAAATTCATGCTAATTTTTATCATGTTAATTGTATGTAAAATGTGTAATTATGATGCATATTATTTGCATAGGAACTTACTAAGCTTCATAGCTTACTCCCCTTCCTTTCCCTTGTCTTATAGTGTCACCAAGCTAGCTCGGGATTTGAAGATCGTCGGAGATCCACTCACACTATCAACAAGTATTTTTGGTACTAATGAATTCAACATTTTGAGTTATGGCACGTATAGGGGACTTGGTCATTTTGTTATGTGTCATAATTGATTTGGCCAAATGTGTTGGCTTATATTGGCTAGTAATTCATTTTGTATATGGCTATTGAAATTGGCTAATATTGGTATAAGTATATTCATATACTGATGCATTTCATGAATGATGTGTTGATCTCTTGGTTGTGGATGTTGGTTGTATGTATATGCTTGGATTGGAGCTATGTTGTGTTGTGTAGGTGTATGCATTAAATGCAACACCCCAAACTCGGCCCAGACGTTATGGCCAGATTTGACGTGTCACATAGACTTACGACTTAGTATGCATTCGTTGGTTTAAGTGATTGGGGTGGTCTTTGTAAAAACAGCGGTTGAATGAAAAGCTGGTTTATCAATCTTTAGGCTATCCATTTGTTGTGCTTGTTGAGTCTTGAAAACGTTCATTAATTTTGAAAACCTGCGCAGCCTAACTCTAGCAATTTCGTCATAGTATAAATATAATCAGAAAATAAAACCATAGCGGAAAAAGAAATTTAAATAGCGGCCTTATTACAACTTAAAACCCAAAATTAAATCAGAATATAAAAATAATAAAAATAAACTAACTTAGAAAAACCAACTTTGTAGATGATGTGGCCGCTCCGAATCCCTCACAGCTCCAAGCCCACTATGGTGGGGATTTCCTACAGAGATGAAAATAAAGGGTGAGTTCGGTAAACTCAGTGTGTAACATAACCCAACCATGGCCCAAAACAGATCAAACATCAGAGTCAGACTTATCTGGCCCTTGGCCCAGTACAGAAGTCAGAATGAAACCCATAGGCCCATAGCAGATACAGAACAAATATATCATGAATGCAGAAATCCCAACCCAGAGCCATCCATAACACCCCCGTACCAGCCTTACACCATGTGGGAAAACTACTCGACCCACCCAACCGCTACACATTACAGAAATTGCAGCGAAGCTGCCAGATATTGTGATGAAGTCACCAGATATAGATATTGTGGCTAGGCCACCAAAACAAATATATATATGCGGCGAAGCCACTAGATTGCAGCGAGGCTGCCAGATATTGTGACGAAGTCACCAGAACAGATATACGTCGCAAGGCCACCAGATTGCAGCGAGGCTACCAGAACGCTTCCTTCATCAATATAAACCCATGTCCCATGCAACAGAAATAATATGTCATGGCATACGTATACAGAAATAGAACATCATGCTTTTCAGAAAAAATAACCCTAGGGGTAAAATCGTAATTTGCATGCATAAGGGTATTTCAGTAATTATTACCTATTGCTAAGGTTTCATGCTCAGTCTAACGTTTACCAAGTAATCAGAAGTACATACCTCGTCTTTTTACCAAAGTGGGCCCGTTGGCCAACTGGCCCGTTTTCGGCCCATTAAGCCCAAAAATACTGTGGTGCACAAAAATGCACACTCTGCACTCTAATCATCCAAATGTACCATATTCATTAACAACTATCCCACGAGTGCTCGCACGCTCGCGAGTTCACAAAATACCAACATTTCGGTATTTCGGCTTTTACCGATTCAGTCTAAGGGAGGGTGTCGCTTACACACCTGGTTAATGACGATTGATGACGATATCTCCCACACGATAATCCTACAATCGATCACTAACACATTAAACTTACGAATTAACGATAACTAACATAAATCCCCGTCAACTAACCTAATCATCACACAAGTTAGTCATTTACGCACGAGGCGCAAAATAGTCATTTTACCCTCCAAGGGTAAATCGGTAGTCCTACCCTACAGGGGTATTTTAGTAATTCTACAACTTATCCACTTGGGCCTACGGACCCATTGGGATCCCATGGCGCATTTCAGCCCATCGCGGCTCGAAATAGCCGTCCTACTGCTAGAGTAATGAGAAATACACACCTGTTAGGAGACTGCAGTTAATCCACGCTCCAAACACTCTTAGTTGATGCCCAACCCAAATGAGCACGTCACAAAGCGAAAGGGATCAGCCAAGAAGGGTATGCCTACTCTCCTCATGGTTTTCTCTATTTAAAGCCAGCTCTCCATCTACTCTTATGTTAGCTTCCCGATGTGGGATCCCTCCATCACCAGAGTTTAAAACTAACACCAACTCTTGCCATCCCAACATAGCAAAATAATCAACCTTTGCATGCCAAGGGATTCGAACCAAAGTCCTCTCACATGCCAACTCACGCCACCACCACTAGGCCATCAACTCATTTGTGTCACAAATCCAACACATTAGACTTTAAAGCGCGCCTACTTGCTTCCAGATTTATTGAAAAGAAAAATCAAAATATATTACAAGAGCCAAGACTTGAACCTTGGACCCCTTGCTTCCTCTATGGCGTCACTTCCTTGTCCCCTAAGTGGCGCCACCTTGCCACTACACCACACTCCTTTTTGTGTCATCTTTTACCCCTTTACTTTTAAAAGCCCAAACGCCAATTGCATCACCTATTCATAAAATTAAAATTCCGAAGACTACAACGGATTTAACTTAAGTTTAGGCCTTCCAAAGGCCCACTAACCTACTAATATATATATTTTAACCAACCAGAACACACAAAAATTTTAAAAATCACAGAAACACAGAAAACTAGAAAATTGGGGTGTTACAACTCTACCCTCCTTAAAGAAATTTTGTCCTTGAAATTTTACCTGAATGGAACAGATAAGGATATTGTTGACACATCACCACTTCTGGCTCCCAAGTAGCTTCCTCTCTGCCATGATTACACCACAGCACCTTTACTAGCGGAACTGATTTCCTCCTCAAAATCTTAACATCTCGATCCAAAATCTGGACAGGCTCTTCCTCAAAAGTCAAGTCTGTTTGGACCTCGATCTCTGAAACTGACACAACATGAGTAGGGTCAGAACTATACCACCTTAACCTAGACACATGAAAGGCATCATGAATCCTATTCAACTCTGGAGGTAGCTCCATTTGATAAGCCACTGGACCCACTCACTTAAGAATCCGATAAGGCCCAATGAACCGCGGACTTAACTTGCCTTTCCTCCCGAACCTTAATATTTTCTTCCAAGGCGAAACCTTCAAGAAGACCATATCACCCACAGAGTACTCAATTTCCTTGCGCTTCAAATCTGTATATGACTTCTGTCTATCAGATGCTTCCTTCAACCAGTCTCTAATCAACTTGACCCTATTCTCAGTATCTGCCACCAACTCAGGTCCAAGAACCTGTCGTTCACCCAACTCGGTCCAACAACTAGGTGTACGACATCTTCGCCCATACAGTGCCTCATAAAGAGCCATTCAAGTACTTGCTTGATAACTGTTGTTGTATGCAAACTCTGCCAACGGTAAGTAATCCTCCCAACTACCTCGAAAGTCGATAACGCATCCCCTCAACATGTCTTCCAGAATCTGAATAACCCTTTCTGACTGACCATCAGTCTGAAGATGAAAGGTTATACTAAAGTTCAACTGCGTACCCAACGCCTCATGCAACTTTTGCCAAAACTGAGATGTGAATCTAGGAACTCGATCAAAAATAATTGACACTGGCACTCCGTGAAGTCGCACTATTTCCGCCACATACAATTTGGCTAACTTCTAAAGTGAATAATCAGTGCGGACATGTATGAAATGAGCAGATTTGGTTAACCTATCCAAAATTACCCAAATCGAGTCCTTCTTCGACGGTGTCAAGGGTAACCTACTCACAAAATCCATGGTTGCCCTCTCCCACTTCCAAAGTGGTACTTTTAATGGCTGCAAAAGTCCGGAAGGTAATTGATGTTCAGCTTTCACTTGCTGACAAGTTAGACATTTTCCCACAACTTTCGTTACTTCTCGCTTTAATCCAGACCACCAATGCAACTTCTTTAAGTCACGATACATTTTACTCCCTCCAGGATACATAGCACACAGACCTCCATGAGCTTCTTTCAGAATTGCTTGCCTCAAGTCAGAGTCCTTCGGAATACAAACTCTACCTCGGTAACACAGAACTCCCTCACTGTTTAGTCCGAACTCAGAAGTATCTCTATTCTTAACCTGCCGGAATCGAGAAACCAGGGACTCATCCCTCGACTATTTTTCCTTAACCTCATCCACCCAGGTCGGCCTAACTTGCAGTTCTGCTAACAGACTACTGTTGTCATACAGACTCAAACGAGCAAACATGGCTCTCAGATCAGATACAGTTCTATGACTTAGGGCATCAGCCACCACATTAGCTTTGCCTGGGTGATACTCAATCGCGCAGTCATAATCCTCAAGCAACTCTATCCATCTTCGCTGCCTAAGGTTCAGCTCCTTCTGAGTCAGCAAGTACTTAAGACTCTTATGATCTATGTATATAATACACCTTTCTCCGTACAGGTAATGTCTCCAAATCTTAAGCGCAAAGATTACCGCTGCCAACTCCAGATCATAAGTAGGATAGTTAACTTCATGTGGTTTAAGCTGTCGCGATGCATAAGCAACCACTTTACCCTCTTGCATCAGCATACAGCCCAACCCTACATGTGATGCATCACTACATACAGTAAAATCTTTTCCATACTCTGGCTGAATTAGAACAGGTGCCTCGGTCAGAACTTTCTTCAGCTTCTCAAAAGATTCCTGTTGTTTCTCAGTCCAAACAAATGGTACTCCCTTTCTTATAAGCTTTGTCAAAGGCACTGCTATTACAGAATATCCTTCCACAAACCTTCAGTAGTACCCAGCTAAACCCAAAAAACTTCAAATTTTCGACACTGACCTCGGTGGCTTCCATTCTAGAATCGCTTCAATCTTTCGAGGGTCCACCTTGATCCCTTCAGCAGAGACAACATGCCCCAAGAAAGTTACCTCTCTCAATCAGAACTCACACTTACTGGATTTCGCATAAAGCTCCTTCTCCCTCAGCATTTGCAGCACAATACGAAGATGCTCATCATGCTTCTCTTCAGTTTTAGAATAAACCAGAATATCGTTGATAAAGACGACCATGAATCGATCCAAGTATGGCTGGAACACTCGATTCATCAGATCCTAAATGTCGCAGGTGCGTTCGTCAACCCAAATGGATAACTAAGAACTCATAGTGATCATACCGAGTTTTGAATGTCGTCTTGTGAATATCCACCTCTTTAACCCTCAACTGATGATACCCAGATCGAAGGTCAATCTTGGAAAATACTGAAGCTCCTCTAAGTTGGTCAAATAAATCATCGATTCTCGGCAGTGGGTACTTGTTCTTAATCGTCAGTTTGTTCAACTGCCGATAATTGATGCACATCCGCATTGACCCATCTTTCTTCTTTACGAACAACACTAGTGCTCCCCACAGAGGCACACTTGGTCTAATGAAGCCTCTATCCAATAACTCTTGAATTTGGGCTTTCAGCTCCACCAACTCCTTCGGTGCCATCTTATAAGGTGCAATGGACACCGGTGCCATTCCAGGCAACAAGTGGATTCTAAACTAAACTTCTCGGTTCGGGGGCAAACCTGGAAGCTCCTCTGGAAAAACATCTTGAAAATCCTTGACGGTTCTAACTTTATCCACTGTTAGATCCTCAGTTTTCGATTGGCTTACAAATACCAAATAAGCCTCACATCCCTTTCGAATCCACTTCTCGGCTCTCAATGCCGACACCACATTAGACAGATAATCCCTATGCTCGCCTATCACCAAAACCTCCTCATCCTTTGTGGTCTTTAACATTATTCGCTTAGCAGCACAATCTAGAGTAGCCCTATGCTTAACAAGCCAATCAATTCCCAAAATGAGATCAAATTCTCCGAAAGGTAGCTCCATCAGATCTCTAGAGAAAACTTTTTCTTGAGTTTCTATGGCACATCGCTATACAGTTTATCTACCCTAACCGAGTGACCCAAAGGATTTAGTACAGATACCCCACTCACGGTGTCCTTAGAGCTCACACCCAGCGACCCAGATATAGCACATGCAACATATGAATGGGTAGATCCAACATCTATCAACGCAGTGTATGGCATACTGGAAATCAGAAATGTCCAGTTATGACGTCAGGTGCATCACCCTCCTCTCAGCGACAAGCTGCATACACCAAAACCGGCTGATGAGCCTCAGCAAATCCAGCATCCCTACTAGGCGCTCCTCTTACTCGACTGTTTCCATTACCACCTCTGCCTTGCCTATGTCCTCTCAGAAACTGTGGTCCACCCCTCACTGGTTGAGCGACCCTCTGCTCTAAAACTTGAACCTGATCTGGTTCCTGGGGACAATCCTTAACCCTATGCTCCATAGATCTGCATCAGAAACAAGCACCAGAACGTTTCTGACACTCGCCCATATGCATCTTCCCACAATTCCTACAACCTTGCGGTCTAACAGCATTCATCGGTACTGCTCGAACTGGCTCCATTACCCTTACTCTCTTAACATTCCTGTTCATAACATCTGAAAGTCCTGAATCTCTCCTAAAATGGTTTTGATCTTTCTCACGATTCTGTCTTTCTGTATGCTTCACTTCCTCAGCTATATTAGCTTTTTCCACTAAAGTAGCGAAGTTACGCTCCCTCTGCGGGGCAATCAGCACCCTAAGTTCATCTCTCAGACCATCCTCAAAGCGTACGGTACGCTCATACTCTGTAGCGAAAATCCCAGAAGCATACTGGCTCAGTCTCAGAAACTCAGACTCATACTCAGCCACTGACTTACTCCCTTGGACCAGGTTTAGAAATTCTTTCCGGTGAGCGTCCACGTAACTAGCCCTAACATACTTTCCTTTGAAGGCTATCTTAAACAGCTCCCAAGTCACACTGTCATCAGGAGTTCCATCTCTCACCGTGAGGCACCACTGATAAGCCTCATCCCTGAGTAACGATATGGCTCCCTTCAGCTTCTGCTCTACAGAGCAGTCCAGATCATCCATAATCCACTCTGTGGCTTCTAACCAATACTCAGCCATATTCGGAGCTACACCAAATACGCCCCTAAATATCTCTGCTCCATTGGCCCAGAGTGGCTCAGAAATAGACCCTCGAATTTCGTTTCCCGTACTTGCCCTAGTAGCCCTTTCCAAAACTCGGAGCATTTCCTAGGATAGAGTATCGTCCCTGGCACCTCGATCATGAGACTCTACCTCCGTTGCTGGTGGTACCGGTGCATCTGCTGTCGGTACATGTCCTGAAGACGAAGATTCAGCCTGAGTATTACCTCGGCCATGTCCACGGCCACTTCCACGAGCTGCTCGTGTACTCATTTCTTATTATTCAGTTAAGAATTTTATGAATCAGTTTAATATTTCAGTGTTTATTACAGATGTCTTATGAATAACAGTAATTTAAAGTTGGATTTTGTTTCCTTTTGCGGTAGCCTAGCTACAGTCTCAGTCTACTTATCAGAGTTTCTATAGTTCCAGTGTTACCCTAACTAAAATACCATGATAAGGTTTTGTACAAGTATATAACAGATATTTCAGAAACAATCAGAAAGGCTCAGAAAACTTATAGACTTGAGACAGAGATTCGGTGTGCCACCTTCTAAAAAACCTAATTTTAGAAAACTGATTTTAATCTTTAAAATCATCTATTTGTAAAGAGAAAATATTGGAAACATTCTCGAAAACAATTTATAATCAAGTTCCAAAAAAATGATTTTCGAAAACCTTTATTTAGTGTTTCTTTACAAACTCCCATTTTTAGACCCGTTCCATAGCCAAGTTGTTGCAACTTGGCTCTGATACCACAAAATGTAACACCCCAAACCCGGTCCAGACGTTATGGCCAGATCTGACGTGTCACATGGACTTACGACTTAGTATGCATTCGCTGGTTTAAGTGATTGGGGTGGTCTTTGTAAAAATAGCGGTCGAATGAAAAGTCGGTTTATCAATCTTTAGGCTATCCATTTGTTGTGCTTGTTGAGTCTTGAAAACATTCATTAATTTTGAAAACCCGCGCAGCCTAACACTAGTAGTTTCGTCATAGTATAAATATAATCAGAAAATAAAACCATAGCGGAAAAAGAAATTTAAATAACGGCCTTATTACAACTTAAAACCCAAAATTAAATCAGAATATAAAAATAATAAAAATAAACTAACTTAGAAAAACCAACTTTGCAGATGATGTGGCCACTCCGAATACCTCACAGCTCCAAGCCCACTATGGTTAGGGATTTCTTGTAGAGATGAAAATAAAGGGTGAGTTCGGTAAACTCAATGTGTAACATAACCCAACCATAGCCCAAAACAGATCAAACCTTAGAGTCAGACTTATCTGGGCCTTGGCCCAGTACAGAAGTCAGAATGAAACCCATAGACTCATAGCAGATACAGAACAAATATATCATGAATGCAGAACTCCCAACCCAGAGCCATCCATAACACCCTCGTACTAGCCTTACACCATGTGGGGAGATTACTCGACCCACCCAATCGCTACATACCACAGAAATTGCAATGAAGCTGCCAGATATTGTGACGAAGTCACCAGATACAGATATTGTGGCTAGGCCACCAGAACAGATATATATGTGGCGAAGCCACTAGATTGCAGTGAGGCTGCCAGATATTGTGACGAAGTCACCAGAACAGATATATGTGGCGAGACCACTAGATTGCAGCGAGGCTGCCAGAACGCTTCCTCCATCAATATAAACCCATGTCCCATGCAACAGAAATAATATGTCATGGCATACGTATACAGAAACAGAACATCATGCTTTTCAGAAAAAATAACCCTAGGGGTAAAATCATAATTTTACATGCATAAGGGTATTTCAGTAATTATTACCTATTGCAAAGGTTTCATGTTCATTCTAACGTTTACCAAGTAATCAGAAGTACTTACCTCGTCTTTTTATCATAGTGGGCCCGTTCGCCTATTGGCCCGTTTTTTGCCTATTAAGCCTAAAAATACCGTTGTGCACGAAAATGCACACTCTGCACTCTAATCATCCAAATGTTCCATATTCATTAACAACTGTCTCATGAGCGCTCGCACACTCACGAGTTCACAAAATACCAACATTTTGGTATTTCGGCTTTTACCGATTCAGACTAAGGGAGGGTATCACTTACACACCTGGTTGATGACGATTGATGACGATATATCCCACGCGATAATGCTACAATCGATCACTAACACATTAGACTTACGAATTAATGATAACAAACATAAATCCACGTCAACTAACCCAATCATCACACAAGTTAGTCAGTTACGTACGAGGGGCAAAATAGTCATTTTACCCTCCAGGGGTAAATCGGTAGTCCTACCCTACAGGGATATTTTAGTAATTCTACAACTTATCCACTTGGGCCTACGGACCCATTGGGACCCCATGGCCCATTTCAGCCCATCACGGCCCGAAATAGCCGTCCTACTGCTAGAGTAATGAGAAATACACACCTGTTAGGAGACTGCAGTTAATCCGCGCTCCAAACAGTCTTAGGTGACGCCCAACCCAAACGAGCACGTCACAAAGTGAAAGGGATCACCCAAGAAGGGTATGCCTACTCTCCTCATGGTTTGCTCTATTTAAAGCCAGCTCTCCATATACTCTTATGTTAGCTTCCCGATATGGGATCCCTCCATCACTAGAGTTTAAAACCAACACCAACTCTTGTCCTCCCAACATAGCAAAATAATCAACCTTCGCGTGCCAAGGGATTCGAACCAAAGTCCTCTCACATGCTAACTCACGGCACCACCACTAGGCCATCAACTCATTTGTGTCATAAATCCAACACATTAAACTTTAAAGCACACCTACTTGCTTCCAGATTTATTGAAAAAAACCAAAATATATTGCAAGAGCCAAGACTTAAACCTTAGACCCCTTGCTTCCTCTATGGCGTCACTTCCTTGTCCCTAAGTGGCGCCACCTTGCCACTACACCACACTTCTTTTTGTGTCATCTTTTACCCTTTTACTCTTAAAAGCCCAAACGCCAATTGCATCACCTGTTCATAAAATTAAAATTCCGAAGACTACCACGGATTTAACTTAAGTTTGGGCCTTCCAAAGGCCCACTAACCTACTAAAATATATATTTTAACCAACCAGAATATACAAAAATTTTAAAAATCACAGAAACACAGAAAACCTGAAAATTGGGGCGTTACATTAAAGGGGTGGCAAAATGTGGAACATCCCAATTTAGACCCTAATTGAAATAGTGGTTTCGAGATCCAAATATGAGTCAGAAAAATAGTTTAGTATTATTTGTGGTGTCTACAACATGTTAATTTATATGTGTGAAAATTTGGTGTGAAAATTTGGTGTGAAAATTTTATCGTTTATGTGCTCGATTTATTTAAAAGGACTTAATCGCGTAAAATGTAAAAGTGGCTAGCTAATTGTTAAAGTGCTACATTGCTATTGTTTTTATAACATGGAGTCCTTAAGATGAAATTTCACCCTTTAAACCATGCATGGACGGTATTAGACTTGATATATATATTTTGGATATTAAATTAAAAAGGTTAATATGGAAAAAATACAAATTAATAATGTTATAATAAAACAAAAATTAAAATAGCTATGCAATTGTTCATCTATTGATCGAATTTAACAAAGAAAAGAGAAAGAAAAGAGTTTTAAAGGTTCAACCCTTGTGTTCTTCAAATTAGGTATGTAATTTGTTCGATTTTTTTATAATTTTTATGTTTTTGAGATCATTGCTTTGAGTACTAGCTAGCGCATGCTTGAACTTTTGAATTTGATGATGTATTCATGAATTGCCATTGATGATAGCTTGTGGTTTTTGTTTTTTGATGGTGGAAAATAAAAATATGTTGTTAGATTAATATGTTTAATTAAGTGATTTTTAGTAAAAAAGACTATTTGGGATAAATTGTGAATTTTGTAAATTGATGGGTCAAAATTTGAAATGAATGAAATAAATGGGCTGCTAGGGACCTTAGTGAAATTCGGCCAAACATAGGTGTAGTGAAACTTTGAATATTTTGTGTTTTGTGAATTAGGACTAAATTGTGAAAAATGTGAAATGTCTGGGGAAAAAGTGTAATTTGCTCATTTATTTTTGTTTGGATTAAATTGAATGAGTATGTTAATAAACAAGTTAAATTTGTATTAATTTAGATCAAGAAAAGAGGAAATCAGTTTTGTATCGGTGGAAATCTAAAGTTGTCGAGTAGTCATCCTGGTTCGTTCGTCTTTGTCTGAGGTAAGTTCATAAGTAAATAAATGTCACTAAATTCGATTGTATATATTTTAATAGTCCCAAATTGAATTATTACTTGCGTATATGTATGTGCCGAATTGAATTAAGCATGGAAGTAATATTTACGAGCTTGAATTGGTCGAGTTACGACATCTGAAAGCCTCGTACGAACTTGAGGAATAGCTAGGATATATATGTCATGACATAGGATTCTGATATGTGATTTCGTGTAAGACCACGTCTGGGACGTTGGCATCGATTTGTGATTTACGTGTAAGACCATGTCTGGGACATTGGCATCGTATATGAGTTTGCGTAAGACCCTATCTAGATAGTGGCATCGATATGTGATTACATGTAAGACCACATCTAGGACGTTGGTGTTGTACGAGCTTTTCAACTATCAGAGTTTCTTTATTAATTCTGAATGGTTCAACGGGAAATATCAAGTTAATATAGAATATGAAATCAAGCTAAAAGGTCAGGAATGTACTAAGTTAAATGATTGAGTAGTAAGGTAAGTATATATGTTATATGAGTATATGAAATGTGCATTATGAAAAGAGAGTTAAATATGCTTATGAATATATATGTATTCGGCCAAGTGGAAAAATAATGCTAAAGTATATGTATTGATATATGAAGCTGCGAACTTGATAATTATATATGGGGTTATGATTGGTATGATTCGGTTTAATTATATTGAATTACAAATTTCATTGAAATGATTTATGTACTTATGGCTTACTAAGCTATTCAAGCTTACTGTGTGTGTATGTTCTTTGTTTTAATAGATTTTGAAAGCTAGTTACGAGCTGAGGGATCCTCAAGGAAATCCGTCACACTATCGATCGTTATTTCGGTATTATAAAAGTTTAAAACTATGAACTTATGGCATGTATAGGCTAGCCTTCGTGTTAGTTGATTTTGGATTTGTATATATATGAGCTATGTGAAAATGGCTTGTAATGAAGCTTATGTTTATGCATTTTCAGTTTTGATATAAGTTCATGTTAGGTATATATATTTATTTTGGAGTAAAGTAACCATTTATGACTTATGTTTAGTTCTTTTGGGTAAGTTTGATATATGTGGTTGATGTATTTGTTTGAGATATGGTTTGTTAATGATTTATTATTGAGATACATATTCGAAACATGAATCAATTTGGAAATTGTTTTTAAAGTAAATTATGCATTCGGTTATGGCATAGACTTATTATGAAAGTATATTTCCTGATATATATATATGTGTGTGTGGTATTGGGTTATATGGATTGGTTTGATTAATGAGTTAGGTGACATTTGAATATATATGGTATTGTTTATGTCCATTCGGTTATGTTTTAGACTTATTGTGGGAATTATGGTTCATGGTATATGTGTAATGTTTAGATATATGATTCGATAGTAGGTAATAAAAAGAATGATAATAATCGGCCATGAAATTAGCTCATTTGGAAGTGTATTTTATGGTATAATTTGTGTGGATATATATGTGTTTTGGCTCGAATAATGATGTGGAAGATGGATGTGTTTTATTTTTTTTTTCTAGTATGATTTCAATTATGAAAGTTGGTTATGCAAATGAGTTTATTTTGTAAATTGATAAATGGAAAATGGTGTTTACTTTTAATCTTGTATATCGGTAAATTTGGTATGGTAAAGACATGAATATGATTATTTAGTTAAGTTAAAGTCATGTGTGTGCAAGTTTGTTTATAATTGCTTTGGTTATCGTGAGTTTAATTAGGTTATAATGCATGTTTAAATTTGGATTACGATGGTAAATATGCTTATATATATTATATTTGAATGTTTTATCATATAGGTTCGGCTTTATACGGCTCTTTGGATGGTTGAAAGTTTTATGTTTGGACATGATTTATAGTAATCGAATTAGGCATGATGTGTTTAATATTGGTATTCGTAAAATAGATATGGTCATATGCATATGGTTTTGTGACTAGGAAAGAGGTATGTTTAGTCTTAAATCATTTTTGTTTAAATGAAATTATATGTAAATGTATGACCATTACCAATGCCCTATATGTATTGGACATAAAGTTTTGTGATATGATTTGTTTGGTCTATTAAGTGCATGTGTATAATTAAGAAGTAAAATGTTTGATTATTTAATAAGTATTCAAATACCATTTTAATAATGAGCATATAATTTGTGTATAAATATATATATATCTGTGTGAATATATTATATTCAATAATGCGTTTAATCCTTAGTCCAGCGATGTATACGGGTTAGGGGTGTTACAAAATGGCTTGGTAAATAACCTTATTTTTGTCCACACGAGTAGACACACGGGCATGTGTCTAGGCCGTGTGTGACACACGGTCTGCACCATGGGCATGTGTTCCGGCCGTGTGTCTCCTACACCCTAATTTTGAAAAACAGAATGCTCAGAATTGAGCACATGGGCATGTGTCTCAGCATGTGGATGACACGGTTTCGAACACGGGCGTGTGCCATGGCCGTGTGAAGTTTGTACCTATTTAATGAAAAATCATAAATTTTAAATCGACCACTGTGCATACGGGCGTGTGACTTGGCCGTTTGTCTTCAATTTGTTCTTGGGTGACAAACAGAGAGTTACATGGGGTTGAGACATAGGTGTGTGTGACCACACGGCCTGCCCACATGGGCGTGTCCCATATCCACACGAGCTTGTGACCCCTGTTTTAGAAAAAAAATTCTAAGTGCTGTAAACTTTTCTAAAGTTCTCGATTTAGTCCCGGACCACGTCCAAAGCATGTTTCGGGCATCGTAGGCTTGTATTAGGGACTTCATGATTAAATGTGAATGGTTTTAATTTGGACGCCAATGTATAACCGAAAATTGTATGTTTGTTCATGTGATAAGTCCGGTAATGTCTCATACCCTGTTCCAGCATGGAATACGGGTAAGGGGTGTTACAAATATTATAATTTGAATTAATTTTTAGGGTTAATTTGGTAAATAGATAATTAAATGATAATTTTATAAAAAACCCATATTTTTCATTCATCATCTTCTTTAGCCGATTCTTAACAAGAAGAATAGCCATTTTTAGGGCTTGATATTCAGCCATGCTGTCTTTGCTCATTAAGGTACCTGTTTTTGTCCATTTTTTAATTATTTCTATGTTTTTGAGATCATTGCAACTTAATCTAGCTAGCCCAGGGACTATTTTACAAAACCGTTAAAGGTTTAGGGTTTTCCCATTGATGAATGTTGATGTATTTTAATGTTTTATGATAGAAAATGCATGTTTGTTGTTAGATAAACAACATTTGTTAAGTGATTTTTAGTGAAAAGTCAAATTAGGGATTAAATTGTGAAATATGTAATTTTTGTGGTTAAATTGTGAAATAAATGAAAATATGGGCTGCTTGGGATCTAATTGAAATTCGGCTAGCATGGGTTTTGGTTGAATTGCATGAATTTGTAATTTTATGAAATAAGGACTAAATTGTAAAAATGTTGAAATGTTAAGGGCAAAAATGTAAATTTTCCTTAATGTGTATTGTGGACTAAATTGAATAGAGAGATTATTAAATACATTAATTTTGATTACATTTAGATCACGAAAGGCGAAATACTGATTTAGATCGGGGAAAGAACAAAGTTTTAGATTATTCAACTTAATTCACCGTTTTTGCATCCGAGGTAAGTTCGTATGTAATATGCGTTGTTTTAATTGTGTTTTAAATTTTTTAATATGGCATAAATTATAAATGTGACTTTATGAATACGTTCAATGACAATTCGGCAAGTGTAAAGTCCCGGTTGAACCTCTGGAAGGATACAAATTACATGTCATTAGGGGTTATCTGATTTGGGTGATGGTCCGTACATTCTACCCATGGCTGAGTTATTTGGCATGTGTTGCGAACAGTCGTCAGCTTGTCTGAGCAGAATCGTGTAGCTTCGTTATGACCATCAACTTGTGCATGTGGCACTTAAGGTGCGAGTTTCCCGTGTATCCGATAGTAAATAAAATGGTTCAATGGGTAGATTAAAAATGTGAAATGGTGAGAAATAGATACGTATCGATACAGTTATGTACGGAAACTATATGAGTGCTGAATATATGAAAGTTGTAAATTCATGGATAAGTATGTGATTGAATTCATGTTAATATTATGATTAAATGTTTTGTAGTATAATATGTTTATATTAATTGGATGATAAATGAATGGTATGTTTTGCTTATTATTTCATATGAGCTTACTAAGCTTTAAAGCTTACTTTGTTTGTTTTTTGTGTTTTATAGTGAAATCAAAGCTAGCTCGGATTCGGGAATTGTCGGAGACCTCATCACACTATCCAACTATCACTTTGGTACTTTTGAATTTAAGTTTTTGGACATATGGCATGTATAGGAGTTTGGTCATTATGGTACATATGTGTTAGCGATGAATTTAGCCATTTGAATTGGCTTGTAGATGTCTAATGTTTGGTTTTGTAATTAGTTATGAGAGTTGGCTTATTTTGGTTTATTTGATCATATATATATTTGTGCATATGGTTTGTGTTGTGAGTTTGATGATGGATATGTGATGTTGTTGACAATAGGTATTGTGGTTGTCAAATGGTTGATATTTGAGAACTAGTATGCTTGTGAGTTTAGGCAAAATGATACATGTTTGAAGGTATTCATTTAATTGAATTGTGATTGTGAATTTGGTATAAATGGAATAGCATATTGTGGTACATGTATGCTTTGCTGGTGTTGATGTTTAAATTGGTATGATTTATGCTTGGTTGAGATTAGATGAATGCTTATATCTATGCTATGTTTTAGTGCCAATTGATTTGGTTTAGGTGCGTGTAAATTTGGGTGGCAAAATGGCTTGGTAAATAGCCTATTTTTGTCCACATAGGCAGAGACACGGGTGTGTGCCTCAGTCGTGTGTCACACACGGTTATGTTACACAGCTGTGCGTCCCCTAGTGTTGAATTAAAAATCAAGTTAGTATGCTTCACACAGCGTAACACATGGCACGTGACTTGGCCATGTGGCATAAGTCAGTATACCCTACAGGTTTGGAAGGGCCTAGCATACGGGCGTATATGGCCATTTTTAGGGCACATGAGCTAGCCACACGAGCATGTGTGTTGGCTGCGTGATCCAAGTCAAAGAGTTACACAGGGTCGAACATGGGCTGAGACACGACCATGTGATCCCATTTCGCATGTCCACACGGCTTGTGACACAAGCATGTCTTTGGTCGTGTGAGACACACTGCAGGGCCATACGGGCGTGTGTCCCCTATATTTTGCAAAATTTTCCAAGTGTTTCAAAAGTTTCCTAAATCATTGGTTCAGTCCCAAGCCACCCCGAATGCATGTTTTAGGCATCATAGGCTTATAATAGGGACGATATGTATGTTGTTGAATGATGATTATTTGGAACATGAAAATGTATGTGAAATGTATGTGTAATTGTATAATATGTTCGGTAATGCTCTGTAACCCTATTCCATAGTTGAATACGGGTGAGGGTGTTATAATTTTGATTTTAAACTATGTTTTTATTTTCTTATTGTGATGGTTATTTTTATTCCAATTTGTAACCTTTAAATCTTCTTATTTATTTGTGTTTATCCTCTTATTAGTTGCTCGGAAAGATGCACTACTTTTAGATCTACTCACAATTCTGCTTTTCTCCATTCTAGCAATTTTATCCATATTCAGGGCAGTTTCAGTTCTCTCCCTCTTTTTTGATATTGTGCTTATTCTGTGCTTATATATGTTTTTACATTGAGGTTAATGAACATCTTAAGTGTAACACCCCTAACCCGTATCCAACACCGGAATAGGGTTACGAGGCATTACTGCTCAATACACATCATTCACATACATAACACATACATTTATGCATTCATATATAAAACCCATCGAACACATTCTCATTTTCCCTTATAAGGCTCTACGAGACCTTAAAACATGATTGGAAGAGGTTCGGGACTAAAACGATAACATTTGCAAACTTTAGGAAACACAAAAAAAATTTTCAAACATTCAAGGGTCACACACCCATGTGAAAAGGCCGTGTGCCTCACACGGCTACCAGACACACCTGTGTCACAAGCCGTGTGAAAATAGGTCATACATACTGACTTGCACCACATGGTCAAAGACACACCCGTGTGCGAGGCCATGTGAAATCTAGAGGGGTTACTGACTTAAGTCACACGGCTAGCCACACGCCCATGTGCTAGCCTGTGTGCCACACATAGCTGAGACACACGCCCGTGTGGACAAAAATAGGCTATTTGCATAACCATTTTGCCACCCTATTTTCACAAGCATACACAAGTATAATTTGCATCAATAATTCAACCCAATTGGCAGCCACTTGATAACAATTCATAGACTTATCATGCCATTTAGAAAATCATCCTCTTAACTACTCAAATACATGGCCAAAACATACCAAATTAGTATGTCAAAATTATCAAATTTGCATAACTTCTAAAATGAATTTCTTCATCATTTCAATTACTAATTCTTGTCACAAAATATACCATTTCATCATCTCAAAATCAAGCCACAACATGCTATCTTCCAAACATTAATACACCAATTATCAACTAGCTACACAAGAAAACATATAACCATCACAAAATATGCCAAAACATAAAGCCATATATGTATACACCACGTATATCACTTATTAAACACATAATTCAAGCCAACTTAAATGGCCATACACATCACCATTGACAAGCCAAGTCCCATAACTAATATCATAACTCAAAACATATCAAAATGACACTAGCTTATACTTGCCATATAACATATATACAAAGCTTCAAAAATACCAACAAGATGATCAATAGCGTGACGATGTTCCTAATGATCCCTGAGTCCGAGCTAGCTTCGATTTGTCTATAAAACAAGGAAAGAACATAGAAAGTAAGCTTTAAAAGCTTAGTAAGCCATATACAAATAAATTATCACAAGAATCAATATCATTTCCATCAATAGGCAACTATGAGTATACATTTATAAGATCACAAACCTTTCTCATAATACACATATTCAATATCATAATTGAATTCATCAAATACTTCCCTTTCATTACTCGTATGAATATCGTACGTACCTGAGTCATTTAACTCAATCACACATTCTTTCTCAACTTGACTTTACCCGTTGAACCATTTATAACTCATACAATGCCATATCCTAGATATGGTCTTACATGTTACCACATGTCGATGCCACTGTCCTAGACAGGGTCTTACACAAAATCAAATAATGATGCCAATGTCCCAGACATGGTCTTACATGCAATCATAATACAATGCCAATGTCCCAGACATGGTCTTACATGTAATCACATCTCAGTAACCTAATGTCATGACATTTGTATCGTATATTATTCCTAAGGTTCGTACGGGACTTTCGGATGTCGTAACTCTGTTGATTCTTGCTTGTATTTACCTGTTCAACATTCGCAGCAATTCAATGACAATTAAACATGTATAATTCAATTTAAAGACATTTATGTGAAAGTGAACTTACCTCGTCTTCGGGATAAACGAATTGGATCGACTATTCGACAACTTTCGATTTCCCCCGATCTAAATCTGTTTTCTTTCTTTCTTAATCTATATGAAATCAATATTAACTTATTTATTCATCAATACGTTTAATTTAGTCCACAAACACATATTTAAGCCAATTTGCACTTTGGCCCTAAACTTTCACATTTCTTATAATTTAGTCCTCAATACATGAAAACACAAATTACACAATTTCATTCACAATTCATGCTAGCAGAATTCTTCATAGACTCCTAGTAGCTCATTATTTTTATTTATTTCACATTTCAACTCTTCAATTTACAAATTTCACAATTTAATCCTTATTTGACATTTTTGTCAAAAATCACTTTACAAAACATTAAAATCTATCAACAATTATTCATTTTCCATCATTAACATTCAAAAACATCAAGCTATCATCAGTGGAAACTCACAAATTCATCAACAAATTCTAAAATTAAGGCATGGGCTAGCTAGAACTCAAAGCAACGATCATAAAAACATAGAAATCATTAAAAATCGAGCTCAAAACATACCTTAATCAAGCCAAGAATTTGCCGAACCCTAATGTTCTCCCATGGTTTCTTTCTCTTTTAATTTTCGGTGAAGATGATGATAATTTAGGCTTATTTTAAATTTGTTTTATTTATTAAAACCTTATTAATCAAATTACTAAATTAACCTTATTATAAAATTTTAATATCATCCATTCAATGCCCATATATGCCCATTCCCACTATCCATGGTCTAATAACATCATAAGGACCTCACATTTAATCAACGATAGCAATTAAACACATTTAACATATAGAATGTCACTTTTGCATTTTACGCGATTTAGTCATTTTTTCTCAAATTGAGCTATTAAATGATAAAATTAGCTCACGAATTTTTCATACATATATAATCACATGATGTGAACACATAAAATAATATTAAAAATAAATTTTCTGACCTCGAATTTATGTTTCCGAAACCACTATTCTGATTTAGCTAAAATCAGGCTGTTACATTAAGTCTGGGGAGGTTGTTATTATTTGTGATAAAATCCCTTAATTAGTTGATGTGTTTAAGTAATTTTCTCATAACCTTCATTCTTCATTAGAGTCAACTTTTTTTTAAAAAAATTGGAATTTTTATTGATGTTGTCTTGGATTTATTTGTGCATTGGCTGATTCAATCTTTAATACATGAGAGGGTCGGGCATGATAAGTTGTTTTTCAAAAATCATATTTTAGGTTGTCTCCCTGAACTGAAGAATTGTTCTTGAAATTTTGAATTTGCGAGTTTGACATTAAAACCATAATTTTGTTGTGAGTTTTTTAGCCTATAAAGTATATATTTTATTTCATGCTCATTTTATTATTGGTTATGATTGTGTCAACTTGATTTGTCATTCTAGAACTTACTTCGATTATGCATGTCAAGACCAAACCATTGAGTTGATATACTGAGATGATAGAGACACTTAGGTTTTAACCCACTTAACCTATAAAAAACTTACCTATTGAATTAACCTTTAGTGAACTTTATTGATCCTAACAAATTTTTTATTAACCCATTAATGTTAACCCATAACCCATATGTTTATTGTAAAATTTTCTCATTTTATTGACTCACTTTTTGTTGAGATTTGATTTGGTTAGTTTCCTAACTATGTTTCATTTTCCTTGAATTGCTGAATTTTATTCTTGCTTTAAAAAAATAAAAAAATATTTTTTATTAAGCTTCAATCGTTAGTTGGATATTCTGTTAAAAGGGTTGTTTTTATTCTTGATTAGTATTGTTGAATGTTAATTATGTTAATTCAAAAAACTGATTATTTTTCTAGTTTGGTAACTTATTAACTTGGTCTCGATTATGACCAACTTTTCTAGCCTTCTCCATACCTTTAACCTGTAACACCCCATTTTTAGTCAAATTGAAAAAGTGGTTTTGAAACCACAAAATTGAGGTCAAAATATTTATTTTATTATTATTCTAATGTTTGCAACATGATTGAATGATTGTGTGAAAGTTTCATTTACAAATTTTATCATTTGAGTGCTTAATTTGATAAAAAAGACTAAATCACGTAAAGTGTAAAACTTGAGTTCTAATAACTAAAAGTATCAAAGAGCTATAGAACCTTAAAGTAAAGGCCCTTATGTAATAAATAGCCCATTAATATGTTAGTGGATGATAATGGTTTGGCATTGAAATTTTGAATTAATTTTAAGGTTAATTTTTGTATTTGGTAATTAAAGGTTAATAAAATAAAATAAAACAAAAAATTATCCCATTATCATCATCCTTAGCCAAATTTTACAAGCATTGAAGCCATTGTTAGGGCTTTTCAATCGGCGAAGCTTCCATTGTCTATTAAGGTACTGTTTTTTGTCCCGTTTTTAATGATTTCTACGTTTTTGAGATAGTTGCAACTAGGTCTAGCTAGCCCAGGGATATTTTGAAAAACTGTTAAAGATTTTGGATGTTTCTATTGATGAATAAGTATGTTTTTTGAAGTTTGTTGATAGATTATGAATGTTTGTTGATAAATATACAATTTTTGTTAAGTGAATTTTAAGGAAAATGCAAATTAGGGGCTAAATTGCGAAATGTGTAAATTTAGTGGTTAAAATATGGAATAAATGAAAAATATGGGTTGTTAGGGACCTAATTGAAATTCGGCTAGCATGGGTTGTGGTTGAATTTCATGAATTTGTGATTTTATGAAATAAGGACTAAATTGTAAAAGTTGTTGAAATTTTAGAGGTAAAAGTGTAAATGTGCCTTCAAGTGAATTTTGGACTAAATTGAATATAGAGATGATTAAATAAGCTGATTTGATATTATATAGATAAGGAAAAACAAAATCTTGATCTAGAAAGGGGGAAAAACAAAGTACTCGATTGATCAACTCGTTTCGTTGTTTTTACGTTCGAGGTAAGTTCGTATGTAATAAGCATTGATATAATTATGTTTTAAATGCTTTGATATTGTATGAATTGTGAATTCGACTTTATGGATACATTCGACGATGATTTGGCATTGAAACTCCTGGTTGAATCTAAGGAATAGATTACGATACTAGTGACATGTCATTAGGGGATTCATTGATTTAGCTTCGGGCCATGATATCGATACTTCAAGTGCGAGTTACTTTGATTTGGCTTCGGGCCATGATATTAGCACTTCGGGTGCGAGATATATTGAGTTGGCTTCAGGCCATGATATGAGCACTTAGTGTGTGAGGCTCCTTAGTATCTGACTTCTATTCTAAATGGTTCAACGGACATATTGAAGATAGGAATTGGTGAGAAATAGATACGTATCGGTATAGGTATGTACGAAAAACTATTTGAGAAATGAATCAAAAGGAGGTTGTGAGCTTATGGTCAACTATGTGGTCAATTTCATGTTAACTTGGTGTTTTAATGTTTTGATGCAATTTGAGTTACTTATTTGAAAATGTAAATGAATGGTGAAATTTGTTTAATTATATCATATGAGCTTACTAAGCTTTATAACTTACATTGTTTATTTTTCCGTGTCTTATAGTGATTTCTAAGCTAGCTCAGATTCAAGGATCGTCAGAGACTTCATTACACTATCAAGCTATCAATTTGGTACTTTTAAGTTTATGTTTTGTTATATGGCATGTATAGGGTTTTGGTCATTTTGATTATAAGTTAATAATGATTTTGGCCATTAGAATTGGCTTGTAAATGTTTATATTTTGGTTTGTATATATAACCATGAGTGATGGCTTATTTTGGATTGTTTTAGTATGCTTGAATCATGTATTTATATAAGTGTATATGGCATGTGTGATGTTTTAAATGTTGGACATGTTATGCTTGTGGATAATTAGCGTTATAGCTTACATTGTTTATTTTTTCATATTTGTTAATGGTCATTTTGAAGATTTGAGAAGATAAAAAAATTGGTATGAACTTCGATGGCAGAATATGGTATTTATGTTTTGTATTAGTTGGTGCCGGAAATGGTATAAATTATGCTTGATTTGGAATTGAATTATATGTCTATTGATGCTAAGTTTAGTGCCATATGAGTTGTGTAGGTGTGCCTAAGTTTGGGTGGCAAATTGGCTTGGTAAATAGCCTATTTTTTTCCATATGGATAGAGACACGGGCGTGTGTCTCAGCAATGTGTGACTCATGGTCATGTTACATGGCCGTGTGCCCCCTGGTGTTGAATTTTAAATCAAGTCAGTATGCTCCACAATGCCTCATACACGGGTGTGTGACTTGGCCGTGTGGCATAAGTCAGTATATGCTACAGGTTTAGAATGGCCTAGCACACGCCTGGCACACGGGCGTGTATGGCCATTTATAGGGCAGACGGGCTAGTTACAGGGCATGTGTGTTGGCCGTGTGACCCAATTCAGAGAGTTACACAGGTTTGGACATGGGCTTGGACGCGGTCATGTCCTCCTATTTGAATGTCCACACGGCCTATGAACGAGCGTGTCTGTTGGCCGTGGGAGACGCACGACCGGGCCACATAGGCATGTGTCCCTTATTTTTGAGAAAATTTTCTATGTGTTCAAAAAGTTTCCAAGTTATTGGTTTAGTCCCGAACCACTCCCGATGCATGTTTATGGCCTCGTAGGCTCGTATTAGGGACAAAAATGTTTGGTTGTGAATGGAATGTATGTGATTTGATTTATTATATATGAAATGTATGATTAAATGTTGTATAAGTCTGGTAATACTCTGTAACCCTATTCCGACGTTGAATACGAGGGAGGGGTGTTACATAACCTAAGCCCCATTACAACCTTTTAAAGACCTCTTGATTGGTGTGTCATCTCATTTTATAGTGGTGGATATTTGATTTTCAAGCAAGCCTATGGTCAATGACATTTCTCATTTGACTGTTGAGTGCTTAATACTTGAACCTTAAACACTTTGAGTGCTTTGAGTGAATCTTTAGTGAGGATGTCAATTCTTGTTGATTTTGAATTTAAGGTAATTAGTTGGATAAGGGGAGGCACCTATATTTTTTGCACTTTCAAAATTTCAACTTTGATTGTTTGAATTTTTAGTGTCCTTTTAGTTGAATTGCTAATGCATGGTTGTTAGCGAATTATCTTGAAACTTTATTGATGAAAATGACAAATTGAGAAAAGTTAACTTTATTGTGGGTTGAAGATTTTGCTTGAGGACAAACAAACACTTAAGTGTAGGGATATTTGATAAGTTTCAAAAACATATGTTAATCCTATTCTTAATGTATTTTTGGGTGATTAATCAATGCAAAACGGTGAATTTTATGCTCCTAATCCTTTAAATTCATGTTTCTATACCTGGGAGAGAATTTTGGAGCAAAATGAGCGAAAACGGAGCTAAAATCAAACAATTGGAGCATATTTCAGGAGCCACAAGGGCTGGACACAACAATGTAAGCTATGTGGGCTACCGCACGGCCATGTGCTAGACTGTGTCAATTTCGTGAACTGTATTCCAGACAGATAGAAAAACACAATTTTTAGGTTTTTCGGGCATTTTCAAACTTATAAATACCAAATAGAAGAATAGGAAAGGGAGGCGTCAGAGAAGATTGAAGAAAACAACTCAGAAAACACCATTGAAGTCAACTCTAAAGCAGATTTCCACCAAGATTAAAGATCTCCTTTTGATTTCTTTGAAGCTCATTATATGTTTTTCTATTTTTTGTGATTATGAACTAATTTTCTAAATACCTAGAGGAGATGAACCTTATGATGAATTATGTCTTTTGATTTCCATTTTACACAGTAAATACTTGGATCTTGTTCTCAATTATGTGTGCTTAATTCTTGGTTTAATATTTCTAGACTATTAATCCATGTTTGATGTGCTTGAATCAGGGGAGGAATATACCTTATTTAAGAGTAGATCTAGCATAATTGAGTGGAGTTGCATGCAATCCTAGATTTAGGACGACATAAATCTATCTGATTAGAGTCAAATCTAAAAGGAGAATTCATAGATCGAGTTAATACGATAATTGGGTTTTAATTAGAAAGAAATTTATATTAATCAACCTAGAGTCAATTGCTTTTAGTCTTGAAAAGAGATATTAGCGTAATTTAAGTGTAACAGCCCAATTTAGACGCTAATCGGAACAGTGGTTTTAGGACAAAAAATTTGAGTTAGAAAAATATTTTAATATTATTTTTTATGTTTATAATATGTGAATTGATATGTGTGAAAATTTTGTTAAAAATTTTATTGTTTGTGTGCTCGATTTAATTAAAAGGACTTAATCGCGCAAAATGTAAAAGTGGTTAGTTAATTGTGTAACACCCCAAACCTGGCCTAGACGTTATGGTCTAATCTATGATGTCATATTGGAGTGAGTTTGAAAAACATAGTTCTATTAGAAAGTCCATTTGAGTTAAATCTTCGTTTGTGATCTTTATGAGAAGCTAACTTATTTTATTCACTTGTTAAGTTACAGGTTTGTCTAGCAAAACATGTCTTATACTAAACTGTTAATACACTTTAAAACTTTGTTTGTTGCGGAAACTTTTAAAACAAGTTACATAGTATGGTAGTTGAAAAACATTTGCCTTTTGAAAACCTAAGTCCTACTGCTAACATGTTTAAGTCAATTTAAATAAACCCCCAAATAAAAATAAAACCTTAAAACAGCCTTATTACATAAAATTTACCCAAATAAAACTACCTTTACTAGAAATCAATATCTAAAAACATAAAAAGTGGTGTGGTCATCTCCGAGTCCCTCGCAGCACCGACTCACCTAAGGATTACCTGTGCAAATAAGCAGAAGAGTGAGTTTATGGAAATTCAGTGTGTAATCCCTATTTATCAAGTTGTAAATCATGTAGTGCAAATAGTCTGGGCCTAGGCCCTTAATAGTAGCATTATCAGTGTGGACCTTAGCCCATTACGGTAACAGTATCAGTATGGGCCTTAGCCCAATTCAGTACATATATGAGATGCAAACAGAGATCCTACCCATCCATCCTCTGTAGTCCACTCTGTCCAACCCTACACTCCATGTGGGGATAAAATCAACCCACCCATCACTACACTCTAGAATATAGCGCCGGTTGCAAACTAAACAGTATATGCAGCAAAGCTGCCAGTACAGTACACTTCCTCCAAATATACCAAACGCACCCCCATGCAACATGTCATGTCATAATATATACGTGTATGCAAAATGTCATGCTCGAGTACAGTCAAATATAGCATAGGGGTATATTGGTCATTTTACCTTTACGGGTACAACAGTCATTTTATCAGTATGAGGTCTAAGTGTACTTACCGACCCTTCAGTAGGCCCACAGTCGTCTTAGGCAACCCATGCGACCTTAACAGTCAAACAGTGGAAATGGGCCTGAAGCCCATAATACGGCCATGTGGCCCACACGCTCGTGTGGCCAAATAAGCCCAAATAATGTCCTTGGTCATGTAAACTACATAGGTGACCCAATTATCTCCACACAACAGTGTGGCTTACCCGTGCGAGGCCCATAAGCCTGTAGGCCCACACGGCCCATTTCGGCCTAACGTGGCCCAAAACGACCTAAACCCATGAGATCGCTCATGGTGGCCTCTATTGTCAAACACACATGTTTATACGTTCGATTCGCCATATGAGCGAACATACGCTCGCGTAGCGTCTATGAGCATGCTTTCCGGCTTTTGCTGATTCACAATCTTTGCAGTGAGATTACACACCTGGTTGTGAAAACCAGAACAAATCCCACCCACTCCAACCTATCGCAAAAGAAATGTCAGTTAAATATCTAACGCACGTGTTTCAAGAAACCCTAAACGAGACTTGTTCCAAGATATTACTTACTATTGCCTTGATAGAACGAATGTGATTACAACCCGTTTAAATTGTTGACAAAAATTGCTAACAGACCCTTGAAGATTATCTGCATGAAAGTGAATCCATTATATCCGTTGCGTGCCCACATTGGTGATATTTTTCAAATATCACCAATGCTTTAAATATCCGTACACTTAGTGCTTTAAAGATTAGCCGAAGCTATAATAATTCCACACACTTAGTGCCTCATATAGCCGAAGCTAAATTAACTCGCACACTTAGTGCCAAATAACATTGGTTTATCATCGAATTCATCCAACTCAATTATATATGCATCTATGTATAATCAAAATAGCAATATATGCTTACAACATCATGTTCTATGTACGAACTTACCTCGTACTCGGAATTGTCAACTAGGACTGTCTACTCTACAATCTTCGACTTCCCTCGGTCTAAGTCTAAATTCCTCTTTTCTTGATCTATATGTATTCAAAATTAACCCTTTTATTCACCAAGTAATTCAGTTTAACCCATAAACATTCATTTAGGGCATTTTACAATTTAGCCTTCACATTTACACATTTTGACACTTTAGTCCCTAATTCACAAAATCACAAAATACACATAATTTGCATATACTCATGCTTGACTGAATTCTCCTAGTACTCATACTAGTCCACAAATTTCATTTATTTCACATTTTAGTCCTTTAGATTATAAATTTCAGAATTTAGCCCATTTTACTCAAATCACCATAAATCCCAATACAAAACATATAAACCCAATATCAAAATTTCATATTTCATCAATTAACAACCTAAAGATCATGAATTCATCCATAGAAAATTTCAAAATATTCACCAAAATCATAAATTCAAGCATGGGCTTTGTAAAGCACAAAGCAACAATTACAAAAACGTAGAAATTATCGAAAACAAATCAAAAACCATACCTTAATCACCAAAAATAGTAGTCGAACCCTAGTTTGAATTTTTTTATTACCCTTCTGTATTTTCGGCAATTGCATGAACATATGGTAAATTTTCATGCTTTTTATTTTATTAATATGACTTTAATAACCAGTTTTCCTAATTTGCCTTTTTATAACAATTATAAAACCATTTAATGGATGGTTGTTTTAGTCCATTAACATTTTCAATGGACAAATAACAACATAAGGACCCTTGCTTTAGAAAGCTAACTCAAATAGGTACTTTAACATATAGCACACAGCTTTTACACTTTACGCAATTAGGTCCTTTTTGCAAATTAAACGCACAAACAGTTAAATTTTCACACGAGACTTTCACACATGTCAATTCACTTATAATAGACACAAAAAATAATATTAAAATATTTTTCTAACTCAGATTTGTGGTCTCAAAACCACTATTCCGACTAGGGTCGAAATCAGACTGTTACAATTCTCCCCCCTTAGGGATTTTCGTCCCTGAAAATCTTACCATTAAACAAATTCGAATATTGTTGTCTCATAGAATCTTTAGGCTCCCACGTGGCCTCTTCAATACCATGTCGCTGCCACATCACTTTAACTAATGGAATTTGCTTATTTTGCATCTCTTTAACCTCACGAGCTAATATACGGATTGGCTTTTCTTCGTAAGTCATATCAGACTGAATCTCTATCTCAGATAGAGGAATCACATGTGAAGGATAGAATCTGTATCGTCGAAGCATTGACACGTGAAACACATTATAAATCTTTTCTAACTCTGGTGGCAATAACAATCTATAAGCTACCAGCCCAATAAGCTCAATAATCTCGTATGGCCCGATAAACCTCGGACTCAATTTACCTTTTCTACCAAACCAAAGCACTTTCTTCCATAGAGACATTTTCAAAAACACTTTATTGCCGATCTCAAACTCATTGTCTTTTCTTTTCAAATCCACATATGATTTCTGACGATCGGAAGCTGTTTTCAAACTATTTCGGATCACTTTCACTTTCTATTCTGTTTCTTTTATCAAATCAACTCCGTGAATCTTATTTTCACTGAGCTCAGTCCAATACAAAGGAGTACGACATTTGCAACCAATAAAGCTTTGGAGGGTGCCATTTTAATGCTTGATTGAAAGTTGTTATTATAAGCGAATTCAATCAAGGGAAAATATTGTTCCCATGTACCTTCAAACTCAAGAATGCAACATCTCAACATATCCTCGTGTATCTGAATAATCCGTTCGGATTGATTGCTCGTTTGAGGATGAAAACCAGTACTAAAGTGCAATTTAGTACCCAAAGCATCTTGCAACTTCTTCCAGAATTGTGATGTGAATCTCGGATCTCTGTCTGACACTATAGACAATGGCACACCTTGCAATCTCATAATATAAGAAATATATAACCCAACTAACTTATCAATCTAGTAATCGGATCGAACTGGAATAAAATGAGTTGATTTCATCAAAAGATCGACTATAACCCAAATTACATCTTTCTTTATCAGAGACAGGGAAAACCTCGAAAAGAAGTCCATGGTCACTTGATCCCATTTCCACTCTGGAACCATAATCGGTTGTAACAATCCTGATGGCACTTGATGTTCCACTTTAAGTTGCTGATAGATCAAACATTTAGAAACAAATACAGAGATATCTCTTTTCATTCTGGACCACCAATAATGTTGTTTCAGATCATATACATTTTTGTACTACTCGGATGCAAAGATAAACGACTACTGCGAGCTTCACTTAGAATCATTTGAATTAATTCTGGATTTTTCGGGACACAAATTCTATCTCGGAATCTCAGACAATCATCTTTATCAACCCTGAATTCTGAATCAGACTCTACATCACACTGACCTCGTTTAGCTAAAACCTCATTATCAATCTTCTAAGCTTTGATAATCTGTTGTAAGAATAAAGGTCTTGCTTTCAATTCAGCTAAAACTAAACCATCATCCGACAGAACCAAATGAGCATTCATCACACGTAGAGCAAACAATGATTTTCAACTCAAAGTATCAACAATAACATTTGTTTTACCTGGATAATAATCTATCACAAGTTCATAGTCTTTTAACAATTCAAACCATCTTCTCTGATACAGATTCAAATCTTTCTGAGTCATCAGATATTTCAAGCTCTTATGATCAGAATATACATGTCATTTCTCACCAAATAGATAGTGACGCCAAATCTTTAGAGCAAACACAATCACGACTAAATCAAGATCGTGTGTCGTATAGTTCCTTTCGTATAGTTTCAACTGTCTCGAAGCATAAGCAATGACTTTGCCTTCTTGCATCAAAACAAATCCCAAACCAATCAATGAAGCATCACTATAGATCACAAATTCTTTACCTGATTCAGGTTGTACCAATACTGGAGCTTCAGTCAACAAGGATTTCAACTAATCAAAGTTGTTCTGACACTTTTCGGACCACTTAAACTTGACATATTTCTGTAGCAGTTTTGTCAATAGAGTTGCAATCATCGAAAAACCTTTCACGAAACTTCTATAATAACTAGCAAGTCCCAGAAAACTACAAACTTCAAAGATATTTCTCAGAGGTTTCCAATCCAGAATAGCTGAAATTTTGCTCTGGTCAACTCGGATACCAGATGTTGATACAATATGACCCAGGAAACCAACTTCTCGTAACCAGAACTCACATTTACTGAATTTCGCATACAACTACTTATCTCGCAAATTTGCAGCAGTAATCTCAAATGCTCGGCATGTTCGGATTCATCACGTGAATAAATCAATATGTCATCAATAAATACAACAACAAATTGATCTAAATATAGTCTAAAAATTCTATTCATCAAATCTATAAATATAATAGGTGCATTGTCAATCCGAAAGGCATAACTAGGAATTCATAGTGGTTGTACCTTATTATGAAAGCAATTTTCGAAATATCTGAGTCTTTCACTCACAACTGATAATAGCCTAATCTCAAATCTATTTTCGAAAACAGAGCAGCTCCTTTCAACTTATCAAACAAATCATCAATTTGGGGTAGAGGATATTTATTCTTGATAGTCACTTTATTTGACGATAATTGATACACATTCTCATCTACCATATTACTTTTTCACAAATAGAACCGGAGCATCCCAAGGTGAGAAACTCGATCTGGGAAATCCTCTTTCGGTCAACTCTTGCAACTGAGACTTTAATTCTTTTAACTCGGTCGGAGCCATTCTGTATGGAGCTTTTGAAATCGAAGTAGTACCAGGTACCAATTCAATACCAAATTCTACCTCTAACCAGAGGTAATCTCGAAAGTTCTTCAGCAAATACATTAGGGAACTCACACACAACAGGCACTAATTCAACTTTCTTTTCTGACACTCTCGAATCAATCACATATGAAAATAAGCTTTAGAATCCTTTCTCATAATACTTAAAGCTTTCATCGAAGATATTACAGCAGGCAATCCATTTAAATCACTAGATTCAATTCTAACTATTTCATTATTCTTGCATCTCAAATCAATAGTTTTCCGTTTGCAGTTCACTACAGCATCATGCAAAGTTAACCAATCCATACCTAGAATTACATTAAATTCATCAAAAGGTAACAACATCAGATTAGCCAGAAAACAAGTGTTTCAAAACATTAACAGACAATTCTTGCATACTTTACCAACCAGAGCACATTTGCCTAGGGGGTTCAAAACTCTAATTACAAATTCAGTAGACTCTACAGGCAAAGTTTTACTGTTCACTAAGTTCATACATATATGCGAATGTGTCGATCCAGGGTCTATCAAAGCCATCACATAAGTATCATAGAGAGTAAATGTACCCGTAATCACGTCCGGCGATGAAGCTTCCTCGAGAGCTCGGATAGCATAGGCTCTGGCAGGTGCACGGGCCTCAGATCTAACAGTTGTGTCTTTTGTTCCTCTTTGACTACCGCTTGTATTTCTTCAATTTTTGGGATGTCTACCACGAGAAGCGTTACCACTCTGCCTCGGATTTTGAACATTATCTTTTTCAACTAAATCTGGGGAATCTTTTATAAAATGATTTCTTGAACCACAACTATGACAAGCTCGGTTATTACTTTTTCCCCAGCATTCTCTGAAATTTCGTCTTCCACATTAATCACACTCAGGCTTTTCATTCTTTGCATTATCAACACTAGCAACAGACGTAGTTGAAGATTTCAAATTCGATTACGATCTAACCCGATCTCTGTTTGACATTCCAATCTCTGTTTGAATGTCCTACACTAGTCTTTGAATGACTGCTATCATCTCTAAACTTCTTTGATCCAGATTGAAATGATTTTCTAGATGATCTCTTTTGTACCTCTCTAGCTTCAAAATCAGCTTTTCTTTTCTCTTTCCCAAGATCTTCAGCTTTACATGCTCGTTCAACAAGTACAATGAATTCTTTGATTTTCAAATTCCCGACTAACAAACAAATATCCTCGTTCAAACCATCTTCAAATATTTTTCACATTATTACTTCTAAAGATACCATTCTCGGGCATACTGACTTAACCTTACAAATTCCCGCTCGTATTCTATGACAGATATATGACCTTGTTTAAGCTCGAGAAACTCTTTGCGTTTTTGATCAATGAATCTCTGAGTAATATATTTCTTTCGGAATTCAGTGTATCTCAAAACTCTTCAGCACCATATTTTCTAATCTTATCAACTGGTAGTCTACTTAACTGAACATGAGTCACTGGTGGCATAACAGGAGTTTGAGGAGGATTAACCGGGGGTGGAGGTTGTTGTATAGCCGGATTGGTTCTAATATATTGGGTGAACCAATCATTCATCATCTGATAGAAGGCTTCTTTAGCCTCACCATCACAGCTACTCGTAGCTGGTCGAGAATTAACTTGCACCGTCCCTTGCGCGGGAGCAGGCCCATTGTTTTCAACATTGTCTGCTACGGCTTTTTCAGGATCCATTTTCTATACAAAAGCACATTTCAAAGTTAGGATTCATCACACTATTGCAGTTCATAAATATGGCATGTATAGCTAGACTCACGAACGCTATGGTAGTCCTAGAACTGACTAAACCATAGCTTTGATACCAATTTAAATGTAACACCCCTAACCGTAACCGTCGCCGGAATAGGTTAAGAGGCATTGCCAAACTCATAACACAGTTTAGAACCATCAAATGTCAAATATCCTTCACAGATCAGAACTATCAAATATCAAATATCCTTTCATTTCAATAAACATAGTTCATTCATATCAACGTGAACTTAAAATGATCGTACGAAGTCTAAAACATGCTTTCAGGATCAATTTGATAACATATGAAAGTTTCAGAACTTATAAAAATTTTTAACTTTTAAAAAGGTCACACACTCGTGGTGTGCCTCACATGGTCTTAGACACGCCCGTGTGTCTAAGCCGTGGCAAAACAGGGCATAGCTACTGACTTGCCCACACGGTTACAAGACACACCCGTGTGCCTTGGCCATGGTTGAGTCTGACTTACAATTGTAGGGTACCCCAGGGGACATGACCGTGCAACATAGCCGTGTGTCGCACACAGCTGAGACACACGCCCGTGTCTCTGCCAGTGTGGACAAAAATAAGCCATTTGAATAACCAATTTGCCCCCCCAAAATGGGTCAACCTACAAGCAAAGAAACAAGCATATTTGCTCAACCTTTTCAGCTAATATCTATACCAAATCATACATAATTTATGCTAAAACATCATACCTAACCAAATGATTGATACATCATTCAAACATATGGTATGAACTTACCAAACTTTCCATTTTATCATCTCTTTTAACCAACAAAAAACATACCAAATTGTACATTGGCATCACTTATTCTATACCATTATCAAACTATAAGTTCAAACATAAACTAGCCAAATCACATGGCTAAAAATATACATCACAAAACCTAATCCCACAACTACTAGCTTATACATGCCATACTTCAATATATACAATTTCAAATTACCAAAATGAGGTTCGATAGTGTGTTGACGTTCCTTGACGATCCTCAAACTTGCAGTAGCGCCGATATCTATAAAATAATTCAAACACACAAAAAGTAAGCTCATACCAAAAACATCAACAGTATATAAAATATGAAACAACAACACATAAGTACTTATATATTCTCAACTCATTCATCAAGTCCATGCCAACATCATCCATAAGTTTGTACCAAATTCGATAAACTTTTTAGGGATTATACCATCTACCACATAGGTATTATACTTACCTGAACATTCTTGTATTCATTCGTTTTCATTCTCACCTCTTGTTTGGATATTTTAAGATCTTTCGAATATCACCAATGCTTTAAATATCCACACACTTAGTGCTTTAAAGATTAGCCGAAGCTATAATAATTCCGCACACTTAGTGCCATCTCAATTAACCGAAACTATTTTGGTATCCCACACTTAGTGCCTCATATAGCCGAAGCTACATTAACTCGCACATTTAGTGCCAAATACCATTGGTTTATCATCGAATTCATCCAACTCAATTATATATATGTCTATGCATAATCAAAATAGCAATATATACTTACAACATCATGTTCTATGTACGAACTTACCTTGTACTCGGAATTGTCAACTTGGACTGTCTACTATAAAATCTTCGACTTCCCTCGGTCTAAGTCTGAATTCCTCTTTTCTTGATATATATGTATTCAAAATTAACCCTTTTATTCACTAAGTAATTCAATTCAACACATAAACATTCATTTAGGGCATTTTACAGTTTAACCCTCACATTTACATAGTCTGACACTTTAGTCCCTAATTCAGAAAATCACAAAATACACATAATTTGCATATACTTATGCTTGACCGAGTTCTCCTAGTACTCATACTAGTCCACACATTTCATTTATTTTACATTTTAGTCCTTCAGATTACAAATTTCACAATTTAGCCCATTTTACTCAAAATCACCATAAATCCCAAGACAAAACATATAAACCCAACATCAAACTTTCATATTTCATCAATTAACAACCTAAAGCTCATGAATTCATCCATGGCACATTTCAAAATATTCACCAAAATCAGAAATTCAAGCATGGGCTTTGTAAATACAAAGCAACAATTAAAAAACATAGAAATTATCAAAAACTGATCAAAAACCATACCTTATTCACCAAAAATAGTAGCCGAACCCTATTTTGAATTTTCTTTTATTATCCTTTTGTATTTTTGGCAGTTGCATGAACATATGGTAAATTTTCATGCTTCTTATTTTATTAATATGACTTTAATAACCATTTTTCCTAATTTTCCCATTTGCAAGCATGGACTTTGTAAAACACAAAGCAATGATTACAAAAATGTAGAAATTATCGAAAACAGATAAAAAACCATACTTTAATCACCAAAAAATAGTAGTCGAATTCTAGTTTGAATTTTCTTTTATTGTCCTTTTATATTTTCGGCAATTGCATGAGCATATGGTAAATTTTCATGCTTTTTATTTTATTAATATGGCTTTAATAACCATTTTTCTTAATTTGCCCTTTTATAACAATTATAAAACCATTTAATGGATGGTTGGTTTAGTCCATTAACATTTTCAATGGACAAATAAAAACATAAGGACCCTTGCTTTAGAAAGCCAACTCAAATAGGTACTTTAACATCTAGCATACAGCTTTTACTGCGCGATTAGGTCCTTTTTGCAAATTAAACACACAAACAGTTAAATTTTCACACGAGACTTTCAACATTTCAATTCACTTATAATAGGAACAAAAAATAATATTAAAATATTTTTATAACTCAGATTTGTGGTCCCAAAACCACTATTCTGACTAGGGTCGAGACCGAACTGTTATACACACAATTGAAGAGCCACCCTATAATATCCCGAATTAGGGCCTAATCGAAATAGTGGTTTTGGGACAACAAATTTGAGGTAGAAATAATTATTTTATTATCATTTTAAGGTCTATGGTATGATTTCATGGTTGTGTGAAAATTTCGTTCAAAAATTTTATTGGTAGAGGGACCAATTTGATATTTAGGACTAAATTGCAAAAGTTGTAAAATGTGTGTTCTAGTTCACAAAGGTACTAAGTACTTGTGAGTAATGGGGTTTTAAAGTGGAGGTCCTTGGATAGTAATTAGACCATTATACTATTTTGGACAAAAATACCTAAAGGAAGATAAAACACCATAGTTTTTAATTAAGGGCATTTTGGTCATTTAGTTATTAAAATGAATTAAAAACAAAATTAAAAGCCAATTTTTGTCCATCTTCAACCCCTTGGCCGAATTTCACATGAGGAAGACATAGCTAGGGTTTTTCAAGCTTCTAACTCGATTGTAAGTCCCTTTTAGCCCCGTTTTTAATGTTCTTTACTTTTTTGGAGTCCTAGTAACTTGATGAAGCTTATTCTAGCAACAATTTAACCTAGGGTTTATATTCTTAAAAATACCCATAGGTGAAATGTGTTTATTTTGATATTTTATGGTAGAATATGAAGCATGAAATTGTGTTAAACAACTTTTGCTAAGCGATTTTACGCGAAAACGAGTAAAAGGACATAATCGGTAAAAATACCTAATGTTCATAAGTACATGTTAGAGTGAGAATTTGATGTTTCTATAGAAGGGAAAAATGATCAGCATGTCATAACACATATGATAATAGGATGAAGTTTAATTTCTGAGCCTTGGGGAAATGTGTAAATATGTAAAAGTTTAAGGGTAAAAATGTAATTTAACCAAAGTTTGAGTCAAGGAATTTTTTAATAACTGTTAGTATTAAATAAGCTAAATTTTTTATTTTAGATCAAAGGAAAAAAGATTCGAGTCGTGATCAAGGGAAAAATAATGTTTACGAGGAATAGGCTCGATTTCTAACATTTTGTACCGAGGTAAGTTCATGTGTAAATGTAGTAACATAATTTTCATTTTAATAATTTAATGTTATTTATATGATATGATGATTATTATCATGAAATATTATGCTTTGTGGATTGTTAATTACTAATATGCAAATTATGTGAGCTACTTGATAAATATGAAATGCTATCAAGTATCGGTTCTGACATTCCGTGGAAGACAGCAAAGATGTGTGATTGAGGAAAATCTCGTTTGAACCTTGGGAATAGATTAGGATACAAGTGACATGTCACTAGGATATTTGAGTTTCGAGCTCATTGAGTTGAGTCTGAATTCGTAAGATGTAACTAGGCATCCTAACTCGTTGAGTTGAGTCCGAGTTCACTTATGGATGCGAACGCCCGAGCTCATTGAGTTGAGTCCGAGTTCGCTTATGGGGGGGTTACATGGTAGCTTGCTAGCATAATTTTTGCAGGCTATTGAGTTTGTCTAACTACGGGTATGACACTTAGTGCATGCAATCCGTGTATCCAAATTATATTTCGATGTGTTCAACGGGTGAATCTTAAGTGAATAAGGAGAATACTTAAGACGAAGGTGACATGTTGATAAGTGTTGTGAATGAGAAAATTAGACAGGTATGCGCTTAAACCCTTGGGTTAAGAATTTGGGATGATGAAATTGTGGTAAGATAGTAAATGCAAATGTAACATGAATGTCTTGGTGATATTTATGCAAATGATGTTTTATGTTGGATTGCATAATTATGTTACTTGCTATTTGCATATGAACTTACTAACCATTTATGCTTACTCTCTTCTTTCTATTCTTTTTAGTTTTAACAAGCCATCTCGGAAATCAGGAATGGTCGGAGGCTCGCTCACACTATCCGTGGACATTTTGGTATAGTGGCTTGTATATTTTGAGTATGGCATGTATAGCATTATAATCATTTTTTGTATATGATCTTATGATATGGCTATTGGGTGGTAAGGAAATGTTTGGTAATTATTAGCTATTGGAATGGCTAATCAAGATCATATTTGGTGTTATGTATGCTTAATGTGTTATCTAATATATGGAAATTCATAAAAATATGAAATTTGCTATAAAACAGTATCATACAACAGCAATGATGTGAGTTTGAAAAATACTAAAAGTTGTAGAGATAGAATTAGATGGTGAATAAAATATGAAATTGAATATTATTGGGTCTATTTTTATCTGAAAAAACAAAATAGGTAAATGACTTGTATTTTATGAGAAATTTGAGTTTTGGTGGAACAGGGTCAGAGCGATTTCTGAATCCCCTTTTCTGATTTTAGAAATTCACTAAACATTGTACAAAAATAATTAGGAGTCATAAATTATATGTATAGATTCCTTATTGAGTTTAATTTTAAGTAAAAAAACTTCATAGTCATTTGAATTCTGTACAGAGAGAAAAGTGATTTGTATTGAACAGAGGTTAGAGCAGCCGAACACTGAAACAGGGGAAAATTTGACTAAGAAATTGTACTAATTGGCCTGACCAAAAATTTTGGAAACAAATTAGTAGATAGATATGTGAGTATACTTTCAGAGGAAATTTACAGATTTTAATTTTGAGTTTCGTAACTCGAGATATGATTTTTTTAGCAACTGTGATGTAGATGGGCAGTTTATTACGAAATGTGAAATAAATTGTTTGAAATTATTTAAGTGATAATTTAAGTCTGTTAACGCCTTGTGCTCAACTCCAGCGATAGTCTTGGGTAAGGGGGTGTTACATTTGGTGGTATCAGAGCTATGGTTTAGTCGGTTCTTGGACTAACGTGGCGTATGTACGAGTTTTGCTATACATGCCATATATATTGTGATAGTGTGACGACTCCTGACCTTTAAAATGATAATTTTTATAGTAAATGGATCCCGATCCAGCTGTGGCCGATGATGTAGAGAGCAATGCGCCAGCTCTTGCTGAACGGGCGGTGCTGACTGAAAACCGACCTCCTACTGTTAGTCAAGGAGGAGGAAAAGAGGCTCGGGAAGCTTTTCTCCAGATGATGAATACGTGGTACATCGAGTTCATTCGTACGAACCCGAATGCTCAGCAACCTCCCCCACCTCCCTCGATTCTTTAACCTGTACCTCCAATGCCTTAAGGTATGGATCTGATGAAATTTCATAGAACCCCAGTTGACGAATTCGCAAGGGGCTGAAGAATTGAGGGAAAATGTTGATGATGATGCCGAGAAAGTAGAATTTTGGCTTGAGAATTCTATTCGGGTATTTGATGAATTGTCTTGTACACCTAAAGAGTGCTTAAAATGTGTTATATCGTTGTTGAGAGATTTAGCCTATTATTGGTGGAAGACATTGATTTCGGTCGTACCAAAAGAGAAAGTGACTTGGGAGTTCTTTCAAGAAGAATTTCAGAAGAAATACATCAGTTATAGATTTGTTGAACAAAAGCGTAAAGAGTTTCTTGAGTTGAAATAAGGCAACATGACAATTACTGAGTATGAAAGGGAGTTCGTTCAATTGAGTAAGTATTCTAGAGAATGTATTCCTTCAAAAGCTAAAATGTGCAGACGATTTGAAGACGGACTCAATAAAGACATCAAAGTATTTTTGGGAATTCTTGAGTTGAAAGAGTTCGTAGTACTTGTTGATCGAGCTTCCAAGGCTGAAGAACTAATTAAAGAAAAGAGAAAGGCAAAGGCTAAGACTAGAAATTTGAAGAAAAGACCGATGAGCAATGCATTCCCACCGCAATCTAGAAAATCTAGAGATATGTATTCTCGTTCTCATGTTTTGACCGGACATTCGTATGGGAATCGTAAGAAGAAAAATGCGAGTTTTAAATCTCAGACTACTTCTATGGCTAGTGTGGGAAATTCGAGATTTGTTAGACCCAAGTGCCAACGATGTGGTAGAAGTCACCTTGATCCATGTAGAACTAACGAATATTACCAGTGTGGTTCTCCAGATCATTTTATTAGAGACAGTCCGAGAGAATTGAGAAAGAAAAATTTCAAAGTGCAAAAGCTAGTGGTGTAGTTTCAAGAGGAAGATCTTTGAGAAATGCTGGGAATGAGGCAAGCGGCAAGAATGTAGTCAGAGATTCAACGTTTAAATCTGAAGCTAGAGCTCCGGCTAGAGCTTATGCCATAAGGGCGCGTGAAGATGCTTCATCTCACGATGCGATCACTGGTATTTTCTCTATTTATGATGTAAACGTTATTACTTTGATTGACCCCGGTTCTACTCATTCATATGTGTGCATGAAATTGGTGTCTAATATGAGTATACTTGTTGAGTCTATGGAATTTATGATTAAAGTGTCAAACCCATTAGGCAAATGTGTTATAGTTGATAAAGTATGCAAGAAATTTCCTTTGATGATTAGAGGTCATTATTTTTTGGCCGACTTGATGTTGTTGCCGTTTGACGAATTTGATGTTATTTTGGGTATGGATTGGTTGACATTGCATGATGCTATAGTAAATTGTAAACAAAAGGTTATTGAATTAAAATGTGAAAATGGTAAAATTTTGCGGGTTGAATTAGACAAATCAGAGGCATTGCCTAGTGTGATTTCTTCAATGCCAGCTCAGAGATATTTGAGAAAGGGTTATGAAGCTTATTTGGTGTATGTGTTGAATACAAAAGAATTTGAGAAGAAAATTGAATCATTGTCGATTGTATGTGAATTAGCGGATGTATTTCCAGAAGAGTTGTCGAGTTTGCCTCCTGTCAGAGAAGAAGAATTTGGTATTGACTTGATACCGGGAACAACTCCAATCTCGATTGCTCCATATAGAATGGCACCAACAGAGTTGAAAAAATTAAAGTTGCAGTTGCAAGAGTTGACTGACAAAGGCTTTGTGAGACCGATTGTTTTTCCTTGGGGTGTTCCCGTATTATTTGTGAAAAAAAAGGATGGTTCTATGAGATTGTGTGTAGACTATCGGCAGTTAAATAAGGTAACAATCAAGAACAAGTATCCGTTTTCGAGAATTGACGATTTGTTTGATCAGCTGAAAGGAGCAACATGGTTTTCAAAGATTGACTTGAGGTCTGGATATTACCAGCTGCGAGTAAAAGAGTCAGATGTGCCTAAAACTGCTTTTAGAACAAGGTACGGCCATTATGAATTTTTAGTTATGCCATTCGGTTTGAAAAATGCTCCTGCTGTGTTTATGGATTTAATAAATCGCATATTTCAGCCATACTTGGACAAGTTCGTTGTGGTATTTATTGATGATATCTTAGTTTATTCGAAAGATGAGATAGAGCATGTTAGCAGTTGAGGATAGTTTTGCAAACTTTGAGAGATAAGCAGTTGTATGCCAAATTTAGTAATAGTGAATTTTGGCTTTGAGAAGTTGGATTTTTGGGTCATATTGTTTCAGGTGATGGCATACGGGTTGATCCCAGTAAAAATTCGGCTATTGTTGATTGGAAACCGCCGAAGAATGTAACTGAGGTTAGAAGTTTCTTGGGTCTAGCTGGTTATTATCGACAGTTTGTAAATGTATTTTTTATAATTGCTACTCCTATGACCAGACTACTCCAAAAGGATGTTAAATTTGAATGACGGAAGAATGTCAACAAAGCTTTCAGAAATTGAAAAAGTTATTGACTGAGGCACCAGTGTTAGTACAACCTGAGTCAGGTAAAGAATTTGTGGTGTATAGTGACGCTTCTCTAAATGTCTTGGGATGTGTACTTATGCAAGAAGGAAAAGTGGTGGCTTATGCTTCGAGGCAGTTGAAACCTCACAAAAGGAATTGTCCGACTTATGATTTGGAACTGGCTGCTATAGTGTTTACTTTGAAGATTTGGCGACTTTATTTGTATGGTGAAAAGTGTCGAGTATATACTGACCAAAAAAGTCCCATGTACTTGATGTCACAAAAAGACTTGAATTTGAGACAGCGGAGATGGTTAGAATTATTGAAAGATTACTAGCTTGTGATTAACTACCATCCAGGGAAAGCGAATATGGTTTCTGAGCTATGAATACTCAGTTGACGATGTCTGAGGATGGTTCGATTCTAGCAGAGTTGAGAACAAGACCGATGTTTTTACAATAGATTTGTGAAGCTTAGAAAAGTGACAAAGATTTGCAAGCCAAGAGGAAGCAATGTGAGGCTGATATAGGATCAGATTTCAGAATTGGTTCTGATGGTTGCTTGATGTTTAAAGATCACATTTGTGTACCAAAAAATGATGAGTTGATTCAAAAGATCTTGCATGAAGCACACAGTGGTTGATTGTCAATTCATCCAGGTAGTACAAAAATGTATTATGACTTGAAGAAAATGTATTGGTGGAACGGAATGAAAAGAGTATCTCTGAGTTCGTATCGAAATGCTTAATTTGTCAACAAGAGAAAGTTGAACACCAAGTGCCTTCAGGACTACTTCAGCCTATAATGGTTCCCAAGTGGAAGTGGGATCGAATTACTATGGATTTAGTATCAAGGTTACCATTAACTCCGAGGAAGAAAGATGCCATCTGGGCAATAGTCGACAAATTGACTAAATCGGCTCATTTTATTCTGGTATGTACTGATTTCTCTTAATAAGTTGGATTAATTGTATATCAGTGAGATTGTTAAACTTCACGGAGTACCTTTGTCGATCATTTCGGATAGAGATCCGAGTTTTACATTGCAATTTTGGCAAAAGTTGCAAGAGGCATTAGGTACGAAGTTAAATTTTAGCATTGCCTTCCATCCACAGATTGATGGACAATCAGAGAGAGTAATTCAGATTCATGAAGACATGCTCAGATGTTGTGTATTGGAATTCCAAGGTAGTTGGGAAAGATACTTACTGTTGGTAGAATTTGCCTACAATAATAGTTATTAGATGAGTTTGAAGATGGCACCTTATGAAGCATTGTATGGTCGTAAGTGTCGAATGCCATTGTATTGGACTGAACTCAAAGCAAATCAGATTCACGGAGTTGATCTAATTAAAAAAAACTGAAGAAAAAGCGAAAGTGATTCGAGATTGTTTGAAAACTGCTTCAGATAGACAGAAATCCTACATGGACTTGAAACGAAAAGAAATCGAGTTTCAAGTCAGCGATAAGGTATTTTTAAAAGTGTCACCATGGAAGAAAGTTCTTAGATTTGGTTGGAAAGGCAAGTTAAGTCTACGTTTTATTGGATTGCATGAGATAATTGAAAGAGTTGGACCGATAGCATATCGGTTAGCATTACCACCTGAATTAGAGAAGATTCATAATGTGTTCCATGTATCTATGTTACACCAGTATCATTCGGATCCTTCACATGTAATTTCACCGACGGAAATTGAGCTACAACCGAATATGACTTACAATGAAGAACCGATTAAGATTTTAGTTCGGGAGGTCAAGCAACTAAGAAATAAAAGTATCGCTCTCGTGAAAGTATTGTGGCAAAAGCACGGGGTAGAAGAGGCTACATGGAAGCCTGAGGAAACTATAAGGAATCAATACCCACACCTGTTTACCGGTAAGATTTTCGGGGACGAAAATCCCTAAAGGGGGAGAGAGTTGTAATATCCCGAATTAGGGCCTAATCAGAATAGTGGTTTTGGGACCACAAATTTGAGATAGAAATAATTATTTTATTATCATTTTAAGGTCTATGGCATGATTTCATGATTGTGTGAAAATTTCGTTTAGAAATTTTATCGATAGAGGGTCCAATTTGATATTTAGGACTAAATTGCAAAAGTTGTAAAATGTGTGTTCTAGTTCACAAAGGTACTAAGTACTTGTGAGTAATGGGTTTTTAAAGTGGAGGTCCTTGGATAGTAATTAGACCATTATACTAGTTTGGACAAAAATACCTAAAGGAAGAAAAAACACCATAGTTTTTAATTAAGGACATTTTGGTCATTTAGTTATTAAAATGAATTAAAAACAAAATTAAAAGCCAATTTTTGTCCATCTTCAACCCCTTGGCCGAATTTCACATGAGGAAGACATAGCTAAGGTTTTTCAAGCTTCTAAGCTCAATTGTAAGTCCATTTTAGCCCTGTTTTTAATGTTCTTTACGTTTGTGGAGTCTCGGTAACTTGATTAAGCTTATTCTAGCAATAATTTAACCTAGGGTTTATATTTTGAAAATACCCATAAGTGAAATGTGTTTATTTTGATGTTTTATGGTAGAATATGAAGCTTGAAATTGTGTTAAACAATTTTTGCTAAGCGATTTTTAGTGAAAACGAGTAAAACGACATAATCGGTAAAAATACCTAATATTCATAAGTACATGTTAGAGTGAGAGTTTGATGTTTCCATAGAAGGAAAAAATGATCATCATGTCATAAAAAATAATAAAATAGGATGAAGTTTAATTTCCGAGCCTTGGGGAAAAAGTGTAAATATGTAAAAGTTTAGGGGCAAAAATGTAATTTTTCCAAAGTCTGAGTCAAGTACTATTTTAATAAATGTGATTATTAAATAAGCTAAATTTGTTATTTCAGATCAAGAGAAACAAGATCCGAGTTGTGATCAAGGGAAAAATAATGTCTACGAGGAATAAGCTCGATTTCTAACATTTTGTACCGAGGTAAGTTCATGTGTAAATGTAGTAACATAATTGTCATTTTAAGTAATTTAATGTTATTTATATGATATGATGATTATTATCATGAAATATTATGCTTTGTGGATTATTATTTAGTAATATGCAAATTATGTGAGCTACTTGATAAATATGAAATGCTATCAAGTATCTGTTCCGACATTCCATGGAAGACAAGAAAAATGTGTGATTGAGGAAAATCCCGTTTGAACCTTGGGAATAGATTAGGATACAAGTGACATGTCACTATGATATTTGAGTTCCGAGCTCGTTGAGTTGAGTCCAAGTTTGTAAGATGTAACTAGGCATCCGAACTCGTTGAGTTGAGTCTGAGTTCACTTATGGATGCGAACGCCCGAGCTCGTTGAGTTGAGTTCGAGTTCGCTTATGGGCGGGTTACATGGTAGCTTGCCAACATAATTTTTGTAGGCTATTGAGTTTGTCTAGATGCGGGTATGCACTTAGTGCATGCAATCCGTGTATCCAAATTATATTCTGATGTGTTCAACGGGTGAATCTTAAGTGAATAAGGAGAATACTTAAGACGAAGGTGACATGTTGGTAAGTGGGGTGAATGAGAAAGTTGGACAGGTATGCGCTTAAACCCTCAGGTTAAGAACTTGGGATGATGAAATTGTGGTAAGATAGTAAATCCAAATGTAACATGAATGTCTTGGTGATATTTATGCAAATGATGTTTTATGTTGGATTGCATGATTATGTTACTCGCTATTTGCATGTGAACTTACTAAGCATTTATGCTTACTCTCTTCTTTCCATTCTTTGTAGTTTTTGTTGGAATGCCGGTGCCTCCAAGGTGCAGCGAAAAAATAAAATAATTAAAACATTCCGGCGATCCAAACCAAGGATCCATGTGTAAGGAACGAATCAAGGTGATAAAAAGGGTTTTGAAATTACCGAAACTTCAATCTGAGTGACAGCGACGCCTAGGCAACAGGAATGCTGAACCACTATCGAACAAAGCCGCAACCTTTTTCGATGTTGGCCTCTATGTAGTCCACCCGATTGACAATGAACGGTAGAAATCCCAGAAAACTATTTTCAGAGAGTATTTTGTTAAACGGCTGCTAGACCACATTGCATATTTTCGGGCTAGTTTTTATATATGCTTTTTAGGGTTTTTACCCTTTCTATATATAACTCCCTCTTAATTGGTATATATTTATAACGAATTTTAATTCATTAAAATTAATCTGAACATAATAATTATCGTTCAAATAAATATAATAATGTTTAACCGAAAAATTATAATTACATTAATTATAATAAAGATTTTGGTAAACTATGTTTATTTAAACTTATATACGAACTAAATTCATATATCAATAAAATTATGTTCTGATTATGTGTACAACATCCTTGTACATATAGTATGTTCAACAATTTGATTGCCCAATTAAATTAATTCTATAATTAATTTAATTCATGTGACAACCAAGCAATATACCAACTATGTTTTACCTCGTTCATTTCAACCATAGGGTGTGACCCTATAGGTTCTTGTAACGTTAGCAGTAATATTAGAACGAATCTAATGTTACAAACAATGAGTGGCATCTAGCAATGCATCAATGCTACCTAAGTTATAAGAAGTCATGATTCGACATAACCTTTTGTGATTAACCTTTCATGCATTAATCCTTAAGTCCTATATCTTTGGAATGGACACAAGTCATGAAATAGTCACACTTGCATAGTCTATCCCATGTTTCTTGATACCTTGAGTAGACTATGATACACAAATAAGTATGACATCTCATATCAACTTATTTGAGCATGGCCATGCATTTCTAGCCTCACTCAATCAAGTGGCCTGAGATATTTCTCCCATTTTGTAGGAGGGACTTATCCTATATTGATCAACTATATCCCTCAACATAGATTGTGGTATATCCAACATCAATCTTTATAGAACAACCAGTTACGATGTTTGTTTGACTGTATCAAAATATACAACTCACGATGTTGGGATAAAGATGATCTCAAGTATGAGGATCATATACATATTAATCACTATGAGTAATGTTGTGACAATTATATAATAATCCAAGAAACATACTCATAGTGGGTCAGTCCAATATGTTGTTCTCTAACACACATATTCATGCATTGATTCTGACACTCCATATCAATGACAACTCTTTATCATCAATCAACTACATGTTAGTCTTACTGCATTATTATTGTCCTAGCCAACAATAATACCTGACTAAGGATCTTTTAAGAATAATCATATTATTCTCAGGACATTATTATAAAACAATTTATTTATGCACACAGAAAAGAAACTGAAATAATAATGGCAACGCCTTATATTAATAAACATGATAAACCAAGTATGTTATTACAACCATCTTGTGATTGACCTTTGGGTATACTCTTACAGTTTTGACAAGCCAGCTCAGAAATCGAGAACGGTCAAAGGCTCGCTCACACTATTCGTGGACATTTTGGTATAGTAGCTTGTATATTTTGAGTATGGCATGTGTAGCATTATAATCATTTTGTGTATATGATCTTATGATATGACTGTTGGGTGGTAAGGAAATGTTTGGTAATGATTAGCCATTGGAATGGCTAATCAAGATCATATTTGGTGTTATGTATGCTTAATGTGTTATCTAATCTATGGAAATTCATAAAAAGATGAATTTTGCTATAAAATAGTATCATACAGTAGCAATGATATAAGTTTGAAAAATCACTAAAAATAGTAGAGATAGAATTAGATGGTGAATTAAATTTTAAATTAAATATTATTGAGTCTATTTTCATATGGAAGAAACAAAACAGGTAAATGAGTTGTATTTTATGAGAAATTTGAGTTTTAGTGGAATAGGTTCAGAGCGATTTCTGAATCCCCTATTCTGACCTTAGAAATTCACTAAAAATTGTACAAAATAATTAGGAGTCATAATTTATATTTATAAATTCCTTATTGAGTCTAATTTTAAAAGAAACAAACAGCATAGTGATCCGAATTCTGTAAAGAGAGAAAAGTTATTTGTAGTGAACAAAGGTCAGAGTAGTCGAACACTAAAACAGGGGAAAATTTAACTAATAAACTGTACTAATTGGCCCAACCAAAAATTCTGGAAAACTATTAGTAAATAGATATATGAGTCTAGTTTTAGGGAAAATTTATGGATTTTAATTTTGAGTTTCTTAACTCGAGATATGATTTTTTAGCGACTATGACGCAAATGGGCAGTTTACTACGAAAGGTGAAATAAATTGTTTGAAATTGTTTTAAGTGATAATTTAAGTCTGTTAACGTCTCGTGCTCGACTCCGGCGACAGTCACGAGTAAGGGGTGTTACACACCCAAAAAAAGTCTGATACGTAGCATTCGTCTACCAACAACAGCCGCAAACCAAAAGAAATTTTGGCACCTAGTTGTCTAACTAACCTATGACTGAATGGCTTAGAAGAGTCCTCAATCAGCACCACTACTGCCACAACTTCCCACTTCCACTGTTATCTCCTAATTTCCCTCTTTACCATACCCAAACTGATAACTCCCTTATCCAATCCCACTATTCTCTCCTCAAATTCAGCTATTCACTCCCACTCAACCACTCCATCATCAGAGTTTCGATCAAACCCAACTTTCTATGTGACAACCCGAATTAGGGCCTAATCGGAATAGTGGTTTTGTGACCACAAATTCGAGATAGAAATAATTGTTTTATAATTATTTTGGGGTTTATGATATGATTTCATGATTTCGTGATGAAATTCTGTGCATTGCGTGCTTAAGTTGAGATTAGGGACTAAATCGAATAAATTGTAAAACTCGTGTTTTAGAAGGTTTTAGTATGAAATTGCTTTGGGATATTAACTAGGAGGTCTTAAATAGCAATTTGACCCATTCTTAAGTTATGGACAAAAGTTGGACATGGAGGGAATTTTTTTGAAAGTTTAGTAGTAAGGGCATTTTGGTCATTTGTATATTAAATAAAATAAAATGGAAAAAATAACACAAAATTGGTTATCATCTTCATTAGTTGCTGCCGAAAATTTCTGTCCTCCATAGCTAGGGTTTCTTCAACTTTCAAGCTTCATAGTAAGTGATTTCAAGCTCCGTTTTTAATGTTCTTCACATTTTTGAAATCCTCGTAGCTCGGTTTACTTATTTCTACCATTATTTCGAGTTAGGGTTTATGTTTAAAAATTTACCCATGAATGATAGGCATGTATTTTGTTGTTTTATGGTAGAATATGAATGTTTGAAGTTAGGAGAACGATCCTTTCTAAGCGATTTTTAACGAAAACGAGCAAAATGGCATAATTGATAAAAATACCTATTATTCATGACTATGTGTTAGAGTGAGAATTTGGTGTTGCCATGGAAGAGAAAAATGATCAGTAGGTCATTAAACATAAGAATAAGGGCCAAAATTAAATTTCCGAGCCTTGGGGCAAAATCATAATTTTGTAAAAGTTAGGGGGAAAAAATGTACTTTTTGTATAATGTGATTTTTGGATTAAAATAAATAGTTTGAGTGTTAAATGAGCTAAATATGTTGTTATAGATCAAGAAAGGCATGGAATCGACCTCGAATGGGGAAGGAGAAAGTTTTGGACTAAATTGCAAAATTCCCATATTTTGCACCGAGGTAAGTTTGTATGTAAATAATACATTAATTTCATTTACATTCTTATATTTCAGCCTATTATATATATTAGATGATGTTGAAGTATAAATCGACTATTGGAGGAATAGAAATAAGTAATAGAGAGAGAGATCCCGGTTGAACATTCGGAAAGATCGAATAAAATAGAGGGGGCGTAGCTAGGTCACATGTATGGTGCCGAGTGCACATAATGTGTACAAGAAAGCTACGAGATACTATGTAGTAGCTAGGTCACATGTGTGATACGGGATGTATCCCATGTAGACAAGAGAGCTACGTGAGAGATAAATGTAGCTAGGTCGCATGCATGATTCCAAGTGAAGGACACCATGTAGACAAGAGAGCTACGAGAAAAATCGGCTAGGTCGCATGAGTGGTACTAAGTGTTCACCATGTGTACAAGAGAGCCGAACTAAATGAAATATGATGGTGGGGCTGTGTGCTGAAACCATCAAGTATCGAGGATTAATCCGAATTGTTCAGCGAGATGGTTTTGTGGTGACATTGTAGTCATGGACCTACACTTGTGATGTATGAAATATGGTGAAAATGATTTGTGGTATATATATATGTAAGTTAAAATGAGGTTAGTATAAAGAATGTGTGAAAGAGTGAAATTAGCATTAAAACTGTTTTGGACAGTAGCAGTGACGTGATTTTGAAAATTCACCAAAAATAGAAGGAATTTAATTAGATGTTTAATGAGATGTTAAATTAAAGCTTAATGAGTCCATTTTCATATAAAAGAAACAGAGCAAGCAAAGGAATTCTATATTTTGAGATATTTATGATTGTGTGTGAGTTGCTCAGGATGACTACGTGATCCCCTGTTCCAACTTTGAAAAATAATTAAAAATTGTACAAAACAAATTAAGAAATATAGTTTATATGCCTAAATTCCTTATTGAGTATAGTTTTAAATGAAATAGGTTTCATGGTTATTTTAATTGTGTACTGAGATAAATTCAATTCGTAGTGAACAGAGGTTAGATAAGTTGAGCTGTGTAACAGGGGAAACTTTAACTAATAAACTGTACTAATTGGCTGAACCAAAAATTCTAGAAAAAAATTAGTAAGAATTTTTATGAGTCTAGATTTAGGAAAATTTTACAGATTTTAATTTTGAGTTTTGTAACTCGAGTTATGATTTATTTAGTGATCATGACGCAGGAGGGACAGCTTGATCAAATTGGAGTAAACAGTAAAATTAAAAATATGATATAATTGAGTTATGTTGTAAACATATTAGATTCCTTATTTTTTATTTGTATACTTACTTACTAAGTTATAAGCTTACTTTCTTTTCTCTCCTTAGTCTTATAGTGTCATCCAGCTAGCACAGGAGTTAGAGATCGTAGAAGATCTGCCCGCACTATTAATACTCTTGGTATCTGAACTCAACATTTTGAAATATGGCATGTATAGCAGACTTAGTTATTTTGTTACGTGTCATAATTGTCTAGGTTTAAATTACTACTTATAGTATCAAACTTATCATTTTGTATGAAGCCTTTGAAATTAGTTTGTATTGTTAATGACATTTGTTATAATGATCCATGATCAAATTGCACGCCATATTTTTGTTGGGTTTTATTTAATAGTATATACTATAATTTGTTAATACCTCGTACCCTGTTCTGGCGACGGATACAGGCAAGGGGTGCTACATTTAGTGGTATCAGAGCTATGGTTTAGTCGGTTCTCGGACTAATAAAGTGTGTGTAAAAGTCTAGTTATACATGCCACAAAAATATTGTGATAGTGTGGTGACTCCTGATTATTCTAAACTGTGTTTTGTTTTAATATAGTAATGGATCCTGAAGAAACTGTGGCTGATGATGCTGCTAGTAATGCGCCAGCTCCCGCACAAGGGACCGCGCCTGTGGAAAGTAGACCTGAGACATTGAGACAGGGAGATGAGGCTCGGGATGCCTTTCTCCAAATGATGAACAATTGGTATACTGAATTTATTCGAGCAAATCCAAATGCTCAACCTCCTCCATCCCCTCCTATACCTCAGACGATTCCTGTAGCTGCTCAAGGCATGGATTTGGTAAGAATGAACAAGCCTCCGGTTGACAAGATTTGAAAATAAGGGGCCGAAGAGTTTAGAGCAAAGATCGATGATGATCCTGAGAAAGCGAAATTCTGGCTTGAAAATTCTACCCGTGTATTTGATGAGCTCTCATGTACACCCGAGGAGTGCTTAAAGTGTGTTGTATCACTTTTGAGAGATTCGGCCTGCCACTGGTGGAAGACTTTGGTAGCAGTGGTGCCAAAAGAAAGAGTTACTTGGGATTTCTTCCAGGAAGAATTTAGAAAGAAATACATAAGTCAGCAATTTATTGATCAAAAACAGAAGGAGTTCCTTGAATTGAAGCAGGGCCAGATGTCTGTGGCAGAGTATGAACGCGAATTTGTGAGACTTAGCAAGTATACCCAGGAATGTGTGTCCACCGAGGCCATTATGTGCAGAAGGTTTGAAGATGGGCTAAATGAGGACATTAAAGTGCTTGTAGGAATTTTAGAGTAGAAAGAATTTGTAGTATTGGTTGATCGAGCTCTTAAAGCCGAAGAATTGAACAAAGAAAGAAGAAAAGCTGCTATTGAGGCTCGAGATGCCAGAAAAAGGCCGATAAGCAAGCCATTTCAATCTCAATCAAAGAGGTCCAAAGAGACAAACCCTCGAATGACAGTTTCAACTGGGGATTCACACAGAGATCGTGGTAGAGCATATTCGGGGTCTAAAGCTCAAGCTACTTCAGTGGCAAGTGTGGGTAATGTGCGACCTAGAAAGCCCGAGTGCCAGCAATGTGGCAGGCAACATTATGGTGAGTGTTGGGGAACCGAGCGAGCTTGTTTCAGGTGCGGTTCTCACGAGCATTTTATTAGAGACTGTCCGGAGAAAGTTAAAGAAGAAAGATTTCAGAGTGCTAGACAGAATACCACCGCTAGTAGAGGTAGACCACCGAAAAATACTGGAGGTGGGACTAGCAGTAAAACTACGATGAAAGATTCAGCGGCAAGATCAGAAGCTAGAGCACCTGTTAGAGCTTATGCTATACGTGCCCGAGAAGATGCATCATCTCCCGATGTCATTACTGGTACATTTTCTCTTTATGATACTATTGTTATTGCATTGATTGATCCCGGGTCCACTCATTCCTATATTTGCATGAATTTAGTATCTAATAAAAAGTTTCCTGTTAAGTTTACTGAGTTTACGATTAAAGTGTCGAACCCCTTAGGCCAATATGTGCTAGTTGACAAGGTTTGTAAGAATTGCCCATTAATGATTCAAGGTCACTATTTTCCGGCTAATTTGATGTTGTTAGCAATTGATGAGTTTGACGTTATCTTGGGAATGGATTGGTTGACATTGTATGATGCCAAGGCAGATTGTAAACAAAAAACACTAGAGTTGAAATGTGAAAATGGAGAAATTCTGTGAGTTGAAACAGATGAATCAAATAAATTGTCTATGGTGATTTCGCACATGTCTGCACAGAAGTACATGAGGAAACGGTGTGAAGCTTATCTGGCTTATGTAATGAATACTGAGTTGCCTCAACTGAAGTTTGAATCAGTACCGATAGTCTGTGAGTTTCCAGATGTATTTCCAGAGGAATTGCTTGGGTTGCCTCCAAACAGAGAGATAGAGTTTGCCATTGATTTGTTGCCGGGTATTGCACCAATCTCGATTGCTCCATATAGAATGGCTCTGACTAAATTAAAATAATTGAAGGCTCAGTTGCAGGAGTTAACAGATAAGGGATTTGTGAGACCGAGTTTCTCTCCCTGGGGTGCTCCTGTATTGTTCGTAAAGAAGAAGGATGGTTCAATGAGACTTTGCATTGATTATCGTCAGCTTAATAAGGTGACTATAAAGAACAAGTACCCATTGCCGAGGATTGATGATTTATTCGATCAGTTAAAGGGGGCCACAGTGTTTTCAAAGATTGATTTGAGGTCTGGTTATTACCAGTTGAGAGCTAAGGAGTCGGATGTGCCGAAAACTGCCTTTAGGACAAGGTATGGACATTATGAGTTTCTTGTGATGCCTTTCGGCTTAAAAAATGCTCCAGCTGTATTTATGGACTTAATGAATCAGATCTTTCGGCCATATTTGGACAAGTTTGTAGTAGTGTTTATAGATGACATTCTAATTTATTCTCGGGATGAGTCTGAACATGCCGAACACTTGAGAACCATATTGCAGATCTTGAGAGAAAAGAAATTGTTTGCTAAGTTTAGTAAAAGTGAGTTCTGGCTTCGTGAAGTCGGATTTTTGGGACATATAGTCTCAGGTGATGGTATTCGGATGGATCCAAGCAAGATTTCTGCGATCGTTGATTGGAAACCGCCAAAGAATGTATCCGAGGTTAGAAGCTTTTTAGGCTTAGCTGGGTATTATAGACGTTTTGTCGAGGGATTTTCAAATATTGCCTCTCCTATGACTAAGTTGTTGCAAAAAAATGTTAAGTTTGAATGGACTGATAAATGTCAGCAGAGTTTTGAAAAGTTGAAAGCACGATTGACTGAAGCACCAATTTTAGTACAGCCCGAGCCAGGAAAGGAGTTCGTAATTTATAGTGATGCATCATTGACAGGCCTTGGATGTGTGTTGATGCAAGAGGGTAAAGTGGTAGCTTATGCTTCGAGACAGTTAAAACCGCATGAGAAGAACTATCCTACACATGATTTGGAATTGGCCGCTATTGTCTTTGCCTTGAAGATTTGGCGACATTATTTGTATGGTGAAAAATGCCAAATTTTTACTGATCACAAAAGTTTGAAGTATTTGATTAATCAAAAGGATTTGAATCTGCGACAGCGGAGATGGCTTGAATTATTAAAGGATTATGATCTAGTGATTGATTATCATCCGGGAAAAGCAAATGTAGTTGCTGACGCCTTGAGCAGGAAATTTCTTTTTACTTTGAGAGCCATGAATACGGGGTTAGCATTGTCTGATGATGGGTCAATCTTAGCAGAGATGAGAGCTAAACCGTTATTTCTCCAGTTGATTTGTGATGCTCAAAAGAACGATAGTGAGTTGCGAACCAAAAGAACTCAATGCGAATCAGGTTACGACTCAGATTTTCGAGTTGGACCAGATGACTGTTTGATGTTTCGAGACAGGATATGTGTACCGAAAAATGATGAATTGATTCAGAAAATATTACATGAGGCGCACAGTGGTTGTTTATCAGTTCACCCTGGTAGCACAAAAATGTATAATGATTTAAAGAAGTTGTGTTGGTGGCCAGGTATGAAAAGGGACATTTCTGAATTTGTAACCAACTGTTTGATCTGTCAACAAGTAAAAGCTGAACATCAAGTGCCTTCAGGATTACTTCAACCGGTAATGGTGCCTGAGTGGAAATGGGACAAGATTACCATGGATTTTGTAACCGGTTTGCCTTTGACTCCTAAAAAGAAGGATGCTGTCTGGGTAGTGGTTGATAGATTAACAAAGTCAGCCCACTTTATACCAGTACGTACCGATTACTCACTTGATAAATTAGCCGAATTATATATTGCTGAAATTGTGAGGTTGCACGGAGTACCTATGTCTATAATATCAGTGGCATATCGGTTGGCCTTACCGGCAGAGTTAGAAAGAATTCATAACGTGTTTGATGTATCAATGTTGCGACGTTATCGTTCTGATTCTTCACATGTGATTTCTCCAATAGAAATTGAGATTCGATCGGATATGACCTATGAGGAGGAACCAATAAAGATTTTGGTTTGAGAAATTAAACAGTTAAGAAATAAAAGTATAGAATTAGTGAAAGTATTGTGGCACAGACATGGGATAGAAGAGGCTACGTGGGAACCTGAGGAAGCTATGAGGAAACAGTACCCGAACCTCTTTACCGGTAAGATTTTCGAGGACGAAAATCTCTAAAGGGGGGAGAATTATGACAACCCGAATTAGGGCCTAATCGGAATAGTGGTTTCGTGACCACAAATCTGAGATAGAAATAATTGTTTTATAATTATTTTGGGGTTTATGATATGATTTCATGATTTCGTGAAAATTTTGTGATGAAATTCTGTGCATTGCGCGCTTAAGTTGAGATTAGGGACTAAATCGAATAAATTGTAAAACTCGTGTTTTAGAAGTTTTTAGTATGAAATTGCTTTGGGATATTAACTAGGAGGTCTTAAATAGCAATTTGACTCATTCTTAAGTTATGGACAAAAGTTGGACATGGAGGGAATTTTTTTGAAAGTTTAGTAGTAAGGGCATTTTGGTCATTTGTATATTAAATGAAATAAAATGGGAAAAATAACACAAAATTGGTTATCATCTTCATTAGTTGCTGCCGAAAATTTCTCTCCTCCATAGCTAGGGTTTCTTCAACTTTCAAGCTTCATAGTAAGTGATTTCAAGCCCCGTTTTTAATATTCTTCACATTTTTGAAATTCTCGTAGCTCGGTTTACTTATTTCTACCATTATTTCGAGTTAGAGTTTATGTTTAAAAATTTACCCATGAATGATAGGCATGTATTTTGTTGTTTGATGGTATAATATGAATGTTTGAAGTTAGGAGAACGATCTTTTCTAAGCGATTTTTAACGAAAACGAGCAAAACGGCATAATCGATAAAAATACCTATTGTTCATAACTATGTGTTAGAGTAAGAATTTGATGTTGCCATGGAAGAGAAAAATGATCAGTAGGTCATTAAACATAAGAATAAGGGCCGAAATTAAATTTCCGAGCCTTGGGGCAAAATCGTAATTTTGTAAAAGTTAGGGGGCAAAAATGTAATTTTTGTATAATGTGATTTTTGGATTTAAATAAATAGTTTGAGTGTTAAATGAGCTAAATATGTTGTTATAGATCAAGGAAGGCGTGGAATCGACCTCGAATGGGGGAACGAGAAAGTTTTGGACTAAATTGCAAAATTCCCATATTTTGCATCGAGGTAAGTTTGTATGTAAATAATACATTAATTTCATTTACATTCTTATATTTCAGCCTATTATATATATTAGATGATGTTGAAGTATAAATCGACTATTGGAAGAATGAAAATAAGTAATAGAGAGAGATCCCGGTTGAACATTCGGAAAGATCGAATAAAATAGAGGGGGCATAGCTAGGTCACATGTATGGTGCCGAGTGCACATCATGTGTACAAGAAAGCTACAAGATACTATGTAGTAGCTAGGTCACATGTGTGATACGGGATGTATCCTATGTAGACAAGAGAGCTACGTGAGAGATAAATGTAGCTAGGTCGCATGCGTGATTCCAAGTGAAGGACACCATGTAGACAAGAGAGCTACGAGACAAATCGGCTAGGTCGCATGAGTGGTACTAAGTGTTCACCGTGTGTACAAGAGAGCCGAACTAAATGAAATATGATGGTGGGGCTGTGTGCTGAAACCATCAAGTATTGAGGATTAATCCGAATTGTTCAACGGGATGGTTTTGTGGTGACATTGTAGTCATGGACCTACACTTGTGATGTATGAAATGTGGTGAAAATGATTTGTGGTATATATATATGTAAGTTAAAATGAGGTTAGTATAAAGAATGTGTGAAAGAGTGAAATTAGCATTAAAACTGTTTTGGACAGTAGCAGTGATGTGATTTTGAAAATTCACCAAAAATAGAAGGAATTTAATTAGTGGTTGAATAAGATGTGAAATTAAATCTTAATGAGTCTATTTTCATATAAAAGAAACAGAGCAAGCAAAGGAGTTCTATATTTTGAGATATTTACGATTGTGTGTGACTTGCTCAGGATGACTATGTGATCCCCTGTTCCAACTTTGAAAAATCATTAAAAATTGTACAAAACAAATTAAGAAATATAGTTTATATGCCTAAATTCCTTATTGAGTATAGTTTTAAATAAAATAGGTTTCATGGTTATTTTAATTGTGTACTAAGATAAATTCAATTCGTAGTGAACAGAGGTCAGATCAGTTGAGCTGTGTAACCGGGGAAACTTTAACTAATAAACTGTACTAATTGGCTGAACCAAAAATTCTAGAAAAAAATTAGTAAGAATTTTTATGAGTCTAGATTCAGATAAATTTTACGGATTTGAATTTTGAGTTTTGAAACTCGAGTTATGATTTATTTAGTGATCATGATGCAGGAGGGACAGCTTGATCAAATTTGAGTAAACAGTAAAATTAAAAATATGATATAATTGAGTTATGTTGTAAACATATTAGATTCCTTATTTGTTATTTATATACTTACTTACTAAGCTATAAGCTTACTTTGTTTTCTCTCCTTTGTCTTATAGTGTCATCCAGCTAGCACAGGAGTTAGAGATCGTAGAAGATCCGCCCGCACTATCAATACTCTTGGTATCTGAACTCAACATTTTGAAATATGGCATGTATAGCAGACTTAGTTATTTTGTTACGTGTCATAATTGTCTAGGTTTAAATTACTACTTATAGTATCAAACTTATCATTTTGTACGAAGCCTTTGAAATTGGTTTGTATTGTTAATGGCTTATGTTATAATGATCCATGATCAAATTGCACGCCATATTTTTGTTGGGTTTTATTTAATAGTATATACTATAATTTGTTAATACCTCGTACCCTGTTCTAGCGACGGATACGGGTAAGGGGTGTTACATTCTACCTTGCACAAGCAGTAAAATAGAACACCCCTACGCATGGAAAGGCTCAAACTCAAGACTCTTCAGCATCCCAAACACGCTACTTACCAATTGTCTAGCAGGCTTTTTAAGACACATCCTTCCCACATTTATTTAAGAAGCTTACCAATGGGACACAGGGTTTATTTAGGCCAAAATCAAAATGCTGTGTAAGCCAAGGCTTGAACTCAGGATCTCTCCTACACTCCTCAGGACACTCAACCACTGAAGCAAGCATACATTTATGCAACACAACATGCAAAAGAATAAATACCTAATTTTTGAGGCGTTATAAATTGTGTAAGTGTCGAATTGTTATTGTTTTTATAATTTGGGGTCCTTAAAATGAAATTAGGCCATTAAAGGGTAGCTTGGACGGTTTTGGGTTTATAATATATGGCTTATTTATTAACTTACAAAGGTTAGTACTGTAAATTAGTAAAATAAGTTAAAATAATAAAACATAAGTAAAAATATGTGCATGTTCATCTTTCTAATTGTGCTTTTAGTTTCGGCACTTTGAGAGCTTAATTCAAGGTTAGTTTTTCTTTGATTTTTGATAATTTTTCCGTTTTAGAGATCGTTACTTTTAGTACTAGCTAGCCCATGCTTGAATTTGTGAATCTGATGATGTATTCATGAATTTCCATTGTTGGTAGCTTGATGATTTTTGTGTTTGATGATGAAAAATAAATATATGTTGTTAGATTGTCAAGTTTAATCAAGTGATTTTTGACAAAAATGTCTATTTAGGACTAAATTGTGAATTTTTTAAATTAAGGGGTCAAAATGTGAAATAAATGAAACATATGGTCTTGTATGGACTAGGGGTAAATTAGACCTAACATGGGTCTATTCAAATTTTGAATATTTTGTGTTTTGTGAATTAGGGACTCAATTGTGAAAAATGTGAAATGTCAGTGGAAAAAGTGTAAATTTCTCATTTATGTGTTTTTGGATGAATTTGATTGAATATTTGATTAAATAAGTTTAATTTATGTTAATTTAGATCAAGAAAAGAGAAAATCGAATTTGGATCGGGGAAAATCTAAAGTTGTTGAATAGTCGACCCAATCTATTCGTCTTCGTACGAGGTAAGTTCATAAGTGAATAAATGATGTTAAATTAAATGTATTTATTATGAACATAGCCGAATTGAGTTGTATGTATGTATAACTATATTGATGAATTGAGTTTAGCATGGAATGATTTATTTCGAGCACGGATCGATCGAATTACGACGTTCGAAAGCCCCATACGAACCTTAGGAATAATTTGGATACATATGTCATGACATAGGATTCCGATATGAGATTCGTGTAAGACCACGTTTGAGACGTTGGCATCGATTTGTGATTTACGTGTAAGACCATGTCTGGGACATCGGCATTGTATATGAGTTCATGTAAGACCCTGTCTGGGACAGTGGCATGTGATTACATGTAAGACCATGTCTGGGACGTTGGTGATGTACGAGCTTTTCGACTATCTGAGTATCCTTATTAATTTTGAATGGTTCAACGGGCAATATCAAGTTAAGATTGAATGTGAAATCGAGCTAAAATGATCAAGTATGTATTGAGTTAAATGATTGAGTAGTAAGTTAAGTATATTCTTTATATGAATATGTGAAATGTGCAATATGAAAGTGAAAGTTAAATATGCTTAAGAATATATATGTATTCGGCGAAGTGGTTAAATAATGATAGAGTATATGTATTGATATATGAGGTTGCAAGCTTGATAATTATATACATAGTTATGATTGGTATGATTTGGTTTAATTATATTGAATTATAAATGTTATTGAAATAATTTATTTGCTTATGACTTACTAAGCTATTGAATCTTACTCTGTGTGTGTATGTTCTTTGTTTTTATAGATTTTGGAAGCTAGTTACGAGCTCGGGGATTGTTAGAGAAATCTGTCACACTATCAATCACTTTTCTGGTATTTTATAAGTTTAAACTTGAACCAATGGCATGTATAAGCTAGTTATTATGTTGATTTTTAAGTATGTATATATTGAGAGCCATGCAAAAATGGCTTGATTATAATGTTAAAGTTTGTGTGTATGTGGCTATGACTTAAATTCAATTTGGAAGTATATTTCATGATGCATATATGTGTGGTATTAGGTTATATGAATTGGTTTGATTAATGAGTTAGTTGATGGTTGATTATATGTGGCATTACTTATATGCATTTGTTATGCTTTAGACCTATTGTGGGAATTATGTTTCATGGTATAATTATGATGTTTTAATATGTGTTTCGGTTTGAGTAATGATGAAACTTGGTATAGTTATGAATATGATTATTTAGTTAAATGTTAATGTCATGTGTGAGGAAGTGTGTGTATAATTGCTTGGTTTTTTTATGAGTTAAAATAGGTTATAAAGCATGATTATATACGTCTAAACCTAGTCAAAATAAAAGTGTATGCTAAGGACATGTTTACCTATGAATTAGCTATTTATGTTCGGTCATGAATATCAAGGAGTGAATAAAATTTTAAAATTCATATTGAAGTTATTTCGAATGACCGAATGTTGGCTAATTGTTTGATAGTGAATATGTAATTATAGGCATAGTAATAAACATGCCAAATAGGTGTACTTTTGGTTAATATTTGTGTTCAAAATGGTTCATTTTGTTTTGGTCTTATGTGCATAAATTGTATAATAGAAAAGATACTCTTGGTCATTTGGTGACTATGTTTAGATATAGTTTATTAATATTAGTAAATATATACATGTAGTATAAGCAACTATGGTATGTTCGATCATGCAGTAATGTTGCTATGGAACTTATGTTTTATTTGTTTTAATATGCGTATGTGCAAAAGTTTTGTAATGATATATTTAATGAAATAGATGTATTGACATATATTCAATATATGAAATATAATGATATATGCTTGAGTATATTAAGTTTGCAAGTGTCATTAATGTTAAAGTCATATGGTTCGAATATTATATTTATTAAGTACAAATAACATGACTTTGATGGATGTTAGTTGATTTGAATATGTGATTAAATAGATGATATTAATATGTTTGAATTTTGGAGCATAGTTTGTATATGTAATCTGATGAATATAGTATGTTTGATTTTAATTGAATATTTATAAAAAAAAACTGTGTGAACTTGGCTTGATGTTTACAAAATCTGGTTCAAATATTTGTAAAGAAATTTATATGTCTTTGAACATGAAATGAATTATATGAACAAGCTGAACTGTGTTTTAGTCAGGTAATGCCCCGTAACCCTAACCCGGTGACGGATACAGTTTAGGGGTGCTACATTAAGAATTTTTATGGATCAAGATATTAAGTGAATGACTTGTTTAATTCAGATTGATAATGACAGATGCAGTTTAGGTGGATTCTTTCTTGAGTATTGTTTCGCTTCTTGGTTATTATTCGATTATTTTCCCGATTTTTTCTTTGTCGAGTTCTTAGTTAATTAATTTAGTTAATTTTTGTTTAATTCATTCCTTTTGATCTGTTGATTAAATAATGAAAAGATGGTAATTACTAGTATTTTTAGTCTTCGTGGGAATGATATCTTTGCTCACCGTACCTTTACTATTTATCGATAGGTGCACTTGCCTTTGTGGTATTTTTAGTTGGTTTTGTGGACATCATTTTTCAAAATAGTCCTTATTTCAAAATTAAAAGTCTTCCCTATCTTATTTTCAAAAATTGATTTACTTTTCAAAAAGCTATAGTCAAATATATATTGGGTTACCACACTTCAAAATTTTCGAACCTATTTCGAGCCAAAATTCTTATTTTATAGACCCAATTTTAGGGTGTGACAAGAAAAGTTCAATTTATATGTAGAAATTAATTTAATTTATTTGAATTATTATTTAATTTATTGTAATTAAATAATTAAAATTCAAAGTGAAAATAAGATTAATTAGTCATGGCAATTTTACAGAATATGACAACTAAATTTATCTATTCAAAAATTCTAATACAATAAAGTCATCATCTCTTAATGGAATAAGAATTTAATTGAGAAAAAAATTTTAATTGAAATATTATAATATTTTGACAATAAAAAATTAGTTATTGGGTTGGAAAATTATATGATTTTGTTTTCATCAAAAATTGGACTGAACATATAATTGTAATCAGCACATGTAAAGCCTCTATTCTTACTAGATTTGGGTGGCACATTAGGAGAAACCTAGGGCGTGCACCACCCACCCAGTGTGTGTGCTGCCCACTATAATGACTCTTAGTGGGAGTCTAAGTTTTCTATTAAAATATTATTTTTCAATATCTTCCGATTCAAGTAGTATTCTTGTGATTTTTCCTTAAAAGTTGGAATTATATGATAGCAAAATAAACAACTTTAACATATGTGGATACTTCCCAAAATTTAGGAAAAATTATTAGCTACAAAATAAATTCTTAATTATGTAATTTTGTAAGTACATGATATAAGTGTTTTTTTCAATTTTAGTTAATACTTTCCCCACTGTTAGAGAATAGCGAAGAAGATCATTTGGTAGAAAGCCAAGAATCGAAAAGTCTCCCTAGTTCAAAAACATGTGTATCAAATTTGGTAAAAATTATTGTCATAGATAACACAATAAAGGCTCGGTTTTATGAAAATTTTAATTTTTTGTTATGCAAGAAAACCATTTTTATAAACAGTATTTCCAACAAGTTTTCCTTTTAGAAAAAAATTCTGATGTGGTTGTTGTTTGAGAAGACAATTAATTGCAGAAATCTCAACATTTCCTGGTGTCTAATTTATGGTAACTAGGTCAGTGCCTATTGTTGACGAGTTTAGCCACATTTTCCCTTTTAAATATCCCACATCATCGTATACATTATCCATTCATTATTGAGGTTAGTGTTTATGAGTTTTGGGGTTCAATTTAGTGTTTTTACTACTTTGAAATAACATTCTAGTGGAAAAGGTTATCAGCTACAATTTATCAATGTTTGACACCACCTACTCACTCCTTCTAAGGGCTAATAAGGGAACAAGTTAAATCTTTCTTTCGAGCAAAAATTTTCAATTGGTTAGCTAGATTGGTCACAGGTTACTGGATTTAGTGGCTTCATATGGCTGTTGGGAGAAACAAATTTCACTGAGAAATCAATTGTAAGGAGTCGAGGAAATAGGTTAAGGTTTCCATGCACTTACACTACAGCCTTTTTAATCATGGTGTCTTGGACGACGTATAAAGCATACATAGATGTTTATATTAGTCATTTGGATCAAATGATAGGGTAAAGGTTTTCTGTCCAACCAGAGGAATCGATTATGTCAATTTTTTCTTTGAATGTATACTTTTATTTTTTATTAAGTAATTACACTGGTTCACATACAATTTTATGTAAAATTTTCCATTTCGATTAGAATTTTCTTAAAACTTATCTTATATGTGATATAAATTATTGAAACTTTAAAACTTAAACCTAATGAATGAAAATGATTTGCGGAAAGCTTTTATATGTGTTGAATCGAAATACATATATATTAAATTATCTAGGTTAAGTACTACAATAGGATTAAAAAAAATAACATTGTTGGTCTAATTGATGCGTTAGATCTTTATCCATAATCTGGGCAAACTAGATTGACTTCTTTTGTTTTCTTTTTAAAATAACTAGGATTGACCTCTACATCTATAAAATTAGGTCCTTTTTCAAGTTTGATAGGTATGATAGCCAATACATCTTTAGTAAAATGCCTTAGCCTCAACCTAGACTTCAAACTCGAGCTTTGCATCGACCAAGGCCATTTTGTCCAGCTCTAATAGGAACACCTATGCCATGACATAGTCGTAAATTTCTCCCTCCATCATTTTGGCATCCAACTGTAGGTTGAGCTCGTACTTCTATGTTCCTCCACTGTTGTGAAATTTCGTGTTCAACCCAATGTACAAGATCCTATCCTAATTGATTCATGTATGCTTATTTTGTAAGGTTTATTGTCATTAATGCAATGATTTTTCTCATGACTACTTGTAATTTTTTCTAACTAATTGAATAAATAAAATTGTCATATGTTTTTTTGCATGAAAATCAAAATGAACAAGAAAATATATGCCCATTGATTACTTAATGTTTAAATAATATTAAGTTGCATTATATGGATGATTATAATGCTAGAAGGCAACTTATATTAGTAGGTAGACTAAATTGTCTATAGTCCACAGAATCAAATTGAGTAATTGGTTCAAATAAATAGGGGACTATTATGTCTTCTATAAGTCTAATTTGGAAGATGATTTGTCTTGCCTATTGGAGTAAATAACCATCAGAAATAGAGACATATGCATGATTGTCTAAACTAGCAATACATTGTACAAGACCCAAGTTGAATTTATCCTAGATTCATTTATGGATTTGTTCACTAATGATGTCCACGGTCTGACTTACCTTAATCCTGAGTAAGTGTAAAACAACAGGTGTATAACTCATATACTTTGATGTATTAAAAACTTGAGCTCTCATAGTAGTAAGTTGAAAGTTGATACCTTGGGTACATGGCTTGTACATTGCATGGTTTCACTTTCAATAATAAAATTTGAAGCCTGAATAAAGAGGATATGGTATCATCTCATTAGAATTGTATATATTATGAAAATGAAACACTGTCATAGGCCATTTGTCTGGGAAAAATGACTAACCATTACTATTTTTAAGTAATGATCGATTTCATCATGAATGATACAATAGTGACCAAAAGATAAAATGAATCGGATAAAGTGAACAGATTTAGCCTAAATGGATCAAGGATATCCTACAAGTGTAACAAACATATGACAATTTCATTGGAAAAAAAAGCTTAAATATAAGTAGCTTTTGTAATGTTATATAATACAAAGATTAGTCATGGTGTTTTGAATGTATAAACATCATGACTAATGACTAAAGAACTTTGTCATTAATAGACAAAGAGTCAAAACTTAATTAGAAATTAATTAAGCCTCAATTATATATGTTCAATTGTCCCACCATTAACTCATTAGAACTTTCTATTGAATGCATAATAAGAATTACTTTTAATATATGGATGGAAACAATGTATGAGAGATAGATTGCATGTATTACTATTCACAATAAATTTATTTTATCAATAATTTAAAAAATGACTTGGAAATTAATTTAATTTCTTTAGGATATTATTTAATTGGAAATTTTAAATAATTTATTCCAAAGTGAGAACAAAATGAATCGGTCATCTTAGCTGTTTTAACATACGGCCCAGTAAAGTGTAGCACTCAAGTGTTGTTAATTGAACTAAGGCTTATAGTGTAACCCCCGAGAAAGGAAAGGGTTAGAAATTTATTAAGTAAAGTCTATGAATGCGTCCTTGGGTAAAGCCCTTATTAAGGAGAGATCTGAGGTTTGACGGACTCTTCGATAGAGTATACGCCACCCAAACAGAGAGGTGCAAATAGTAAGTCCTATTATTAAACCCATAGTTTAATAGGAACGATAAATATATTGTTATCTTATTCTCTAATTAAAACATTTAGGTGGCCTAATGAGGAAAAGTCTTGATTGGACAAAGTTTCTAAAAATGAAAAGATATGCATTTAAGATAAGAGAGAAAACTATTAGTCACATGTACTGGAGGAAAGCTACCGGAGAGAAATAAACTTGTGTACTAAGTTTTCCTTTCGTGTACACCTATATAAAGCCAACCTTAGCTTCCTAAAAAAGTTCTATACTTTCTTTGGAAATTCATACTTCTTTTCAAAATCCTCTCTGCATTTTCCAGGAAAGCATTAGAGCCAAGGCCTGTTTGAAGGATTAGAGTTCGCTGTAAAAAGAAAACTTCACCGTCGTGAAACTTGCTAAATAATGATGAAACTCTAGCTATTTTCGTGATTATTTATGGGACCCTAGGGTTTCATGCTTTAGGGATAGATTAAAGATTTACAGAAGGAAGCTTCAATATTCTGAGTTTCTTGATTAAATATAACACCCCTCACACGTATTCAACGTTGGAATAGGGTTATAGAGCATTACCGGACTTACAACACATTTAAACATACATTTCAAATACAATTAAATAAATTTATATACATTCATATCACAACCAATCATTTTGTCCCTAATACAAGCCTACAAGGCCCTAAATATGCTTTGAAAGTAGTTCAGGACTAATCTCAAAAACAAAGGACACACGTCCGTGTGGCCCACCTGTGTGTCTCACATGGCCAACAAACACGCCGTGTCACAGGCCATGTGGACATTCAAAATGGGATCATGTAACGCCCCCACGCCCGAGACCATCGCCGGAGACTAGTATGAGGTGTTACTAAGCTTAATTTAACATTTTTAGAACTTTGGATTACTTGTTTCTACATTCACAGCTTTTAAGCTACTTGCGTCACAGTCACAAGAAAAATCATATCTCGAGTTACGAAACTCGAAATAAAGATCCGTAAATTTTCCCTGAATCTAGACTCATATACCTATCTACTAATTTTTTTATAAAATTTTTGGTGGGGCCAATTAGTACAGTTTATTAGTTAAAGTTACCCCTGTTTCAGGACTTGACTGGTCTGACCTCTGTTTACTACGAACCACATTTCTCTCTGTAAAAAATTCATATGACTATGAGGTTTGTTTCTCCTAAAACTAGACTCAATAAGGATTCTGAGGATATAAAATACACCACCTAATTATATCTTCACAATTTATGGTGAATTTATAAAGTAGGAATAGGGGATTCAGAAACTGCTATGACCCTGTTTCACTAAAATTCAAATATCTTCTAACATATAATTCCTTTACCTGTTTCATTTGTTTCATGTGAAACTAGACATAATAAGCTTCAATTTGATATGTAGTCCATCAGCAAATTCAATTGCTATGAGCTTTAGTAAATTTTCAAACTCACGTCAGTGTTGCTGCAGTATTCTGTTTATGGCAAATTTCATCCCTCTTATGAGTTTTTATGCACTAAGTATCTTAATAATTTTCCTTATCATCAAACATAATCTAAACTTACCATTTTCATAATTTATCATTATCAAATATTTTCTCAACCATTCTGTCACCATATCATAAAATCATTTACACAAAATAAGTATATTGCTATACATGCCATACTTAAATTTACAAGCCATTTACCAAAAATCTTCCGGATAGTGTGACTGAGCCTTCGACCTATCCCGACTCCTGAACTGGCTTGTCCAAAACTACAATGAGTAAGAAGGAGGGAGTAAGCATAAATGCTTAGTAAGTTCATATGTAAATAATAAATAACATAACAAACAATCAAACTAATCAACATTAGCATATATCATCAACACACTTATCACATTTTTAATCATTTTTCATCATCTTATTACCTTATCGTGGTTGTAATCAACACTCAACCCGAGGGTTAAATACATACCTGTCCAAAATATCCATTTCTCATCACTTACCAATACGTCTCTTTTCATCTCGAGTATTCCTCCATTTGAGTAAAACTTTACCTGTTGAACACATCGGAATATAATTCGGATACATGGATAATTTGCATATAAGTGCCACATATTCAATCAAGCAATCATGTAACCCGCCCATAAGCGAACTCGGACTCAACTCAGCGAGTTCGGATGCCTAGTTACATCTCACGAACTCGGACTCAACTCAACGAGTTCGGACATTCGCATCCATAAGTGAACTCGGACTCAACTCAACGAGTTCGGATGCTCAACCATCCTAGTGACATGTCACTTGTATCCTAATCTATTCCTAAGGCTCAAACGGGCTTTTTTCCTCGAACACTTATCCTTGCCGTCTTCCGTAGAATGCCGAAATCAATACTCAGTAACAATTATATTTAACAAGTAGCTCACATAATTTACATATTATTTGAAATTAACCACAAAGCATACATTTCATAATAAAATTCAGCATAACATATAATTGACATCAATAACTTAAAAATAACCATTATGCTACATTATTTACACATGAACTTACCTTGGTACCAAAATATAAAGATTTTGCAATTTAGTCCACAATCTTTTCTTTTCCTCGATCGCGACTTGAATATCGTTTCTTTTGATCTATAATGCCAAATTAATCTTATTTAATACATACATTCATCAAAACAGCATTTAATACGAACTTTGGAAAAATTACACTTTTGCCCCTAAACTTTTGCATAATTACACTTTTGCCCCTAGGCTCGGGAATTAAACTTTATTCCTTATTCTTATGTTTTATAACATGCTGATCACTTTTCCCTTCTATGGCAACATCAAATTCTCTCTCTAACATATACTTGTGACTATTAGGTATTTTTGCCGATTAAGCCCTTTTACTCGTTTTCACTCAAAACCGAGTAGCACAAGTTGTCTAACATAATTTAAAACCTCATATTCTATCATAAAACATCAAAATACACAAATTTCACCTATGGGTATTTTTCCAAATATAAACCCTAGGTTGAATTATTGCTAACATAAGCTTAATCGAGCTACCGGGATCTCAAAAACGTAAAAATCATTAAAAACGGGGCTTAGAATCACTTACTATGGAGCTTGGAAGCTTGAAACAAACCCTAGCTATGGAGAACCCTTGAAATTTCGGCCTAATGAAGAAGCTGGACAAAAATTGGCTTTTAATTTTGTTTTTAATTCATTTTAATAACTAAATGACCAAAATACCCTTACTACTAAACTTTCCAAAATTTCCTTCCATGTCCTAAATTTGTCCATGAACTTAAAATTGGTCAAATTGCTATCTAAGACCTCCTCATTAATATTCCAAAACAATTTCATACTAAAAACTTCTAGAATGCAAGTTTTGCAACTTATTCGATTTAGTCCCTACTTTCAGTTTAAGCACTTTAGGCATAGAATTTCATCACAAAATTTTCACACAATCATGCAGTCATATCATAATCATCAAAATAATTATAAACTAATTATTTCTATCTCGGATTTGTGGTCACGAAACCACTATTCCGATTAAGCCCTAATTCAGGATATTACAGATCACATGGCCGTGTCCTGGCCCATGTCTGACCCCGTGTAACTCTCTGACTTGGGTCATGTAACACCCCAAACCCAGCCTAGACGTTATGACCAGATCTGATGCGCCACATCGAAGCGTTCAAAACATTCCGTATTACTTAGTTTGGAAAAGCTTAGTTGGTGTTGTAAAAGACACTTTTAAAAGTAGGTTAAAGTGAATGGAAGCTGTACACCAGGTAGGAAACCAGGAAGAAGAGGAGGTGAGTTCGTCGGACTGCTTAAGTACCAAGCTCCCTTCGGATCCAATCCTAGACATGCACACCGCCATTGCCACACTCTAACATCTCGTATAATTTTGAGAGAACCATTTTGTTATGTCCATCTTAAGAAAATGGTTAAGGTTGAAAACGTTTGCTTAGCGGAAGTCTTACTTGTATTCGGGTTATTTTGAAATCACTTAATGTTTTTGAAAACGCGTCCTAGAGCTAATCCATTTCGTTAGTTATCATAGTTCAGTTTTATCATAATAGAATTAAATAATAAAGAAACAAACCAAACCATAAAAATAATTAAATGGCCTTATTACAAAAAAACCCAAAACCATAAACAAAAATATGGAAAATCTAGTTCACTAGAAGAAAACGAATTTGCAGAAGACGCGTGGCCACTCCAAATCCCGCCCAGCTCCAAGTCCACCAATTAGGGCTCACCTGCAAGGATGGAAGGAAAAAGGGGTGAGTTTGGGAAAACTCAGTGTATACAAAAACCCATCCAAAGCCCAAATCAGCTCGAGCCCATTGGGCCTAAGCCCTATCCAGATAACAGTGCACAGTGGACGAAGCCCTTTTCAGAATACAGTAGCAAGGCCTTCGCCCCTTTTTACATAACAGTGTAGCCCATAGGCCCAGTTCAGTAACATAGGTAACAATAGTAGTAATGCATGCAAACCCATCTGGGGAGACTACTCAACCCACCAACCGCTACACTGCCCCCGTACCAGCCCTACACTCAATGTGGGGAATATCTCAACCCACCCAGCCCTACACTCCACAGTTGTAGCAACGCTACTCAAATATCAGTAAGTTGAGGCAAAGCCTCCAGTACGTGGATGAACCACTTTCAATACTTCCTCCATCAATACCCCAATCCCATGCAACAGATATTAATAAAAGCATATCATGTAAAATACAGTATTAATCAATCATATATTTAGCCAATTTAAACCCTACGGGTATTTCGGTAATTATGCTCTTTAGGGGTAATTTCGTAACTTACGCAACTACACAAGCTATTTCAGTAATTTTTAGCAGTTTTATGCAATTTGGTTCCACCATCTAACTAACAGGCTACTTTGCCCATCTCTTACCCATATTGGTACGTAAGCCCATTGGGCCCAGTTTTGGCCCATCGAGGCCCTCTTTTTCTGAAGTACGTTAAGACGTCACACGAACTTACTTACAACCTTGCGGTGCTAGATCTAACAATTACTCCACGTCTTGAGAGCATTCGTATACTCACAAGCCCATGAAATGCCAAAATTTCGGCATTTCGGCTTTTGCCGAATTGAACTAAGAAAGGGTGTTCGGTACACACCTGATTCGCGACGACTGCTACTGAGATCTCTTCCGATGTCCTACAATTGATTAGCACAGTTCTTATTTACAAACCATAATCACTAAACCCCAAAACTTACTTATCCATGATCGAACCATGTCCCTAAAAGCCTTTGAAACCTTACCTTTTTGCCAAAATCGCTAGCTAGCTCCAAATCCGATTGCTCTAACAACCCACGCCTTCAATCCAACACTTAAGAAGACACTAATCATTGACAGAAAATGTCAGTTAAAAACCCTTAGAGCCACATGCCCAAATCGTCAGCCTTCCTAGATTTTAGGGACTTCGGCTTTTCCTAACTTTGTAAAATATGACTAGATCTGAGATGATGAACACTTACCCCTTACTCCTTTTTGATCTCCACGCAATCTGATGCAGATTTTTCTTCCAAACGACGGTAGAACTCGACTCTCGGAGTTTTGAAGTTTCAACTATAAGCCCCCAAATCTATTGTTTTTCGGCTTTTGGGTGATGAAGGAGATGACAATGTGGAACTATAACCTGGATGTAGAATTGCCGACAGGTCTCTAGAGTTTAGAAAGAATAATCGTTGATTAATGGAAACACAATGTTAAAGGGTTTGGCTTTGAAGAAATCGGTACCTGTAATGTGTGTTCAAGATTTCGGCTTTTATGGATTCGGCAAAAGTATCGATGAACAGCAGAATTGATGAATGGTTTTGAAGAAGAAAAATAGAAAAAGAAGAATAGGGGAGGTGGTAGTTTCGGCTGAGAGGAAGAAGAGAGAAAAGAAAACCTTGTGATGTCTGAGCAGAAGAGAACGGCACCACTCAATACCCTAGGTGCCGAAATACTAACCTCAAAACCCCCTGCCGATTTTCCCTCTTCAATTCCCAAAATTCGGCCAACTCTTAGCCTCTCTCCAAATCCCTTAAATCTCTCCCCTTATCACTCCTTAATCCAAGTGTTTGGACTGATCCAAACTCTCCTTTAGCAGAATCCACCTGGACTCCAACACTACCCCTCCTGCACTTAAAAATAAATGCATCTATTTGTCAACACAGGGAATCGATCCCATGCCTCCCTCAAAGCTCCACACGCCACCCTTTTAGGAGCCTAGTGGCGTCACCCTGGCCACTTTACCAAGGCTCTTTTTATGATGCAATTTGCCCATAACTCTATACAATGACCACCTAGCCAGAACCCCTAACTCCTAAGTCCAAAATTCAAAAATTCAACCGGGTTTTGGCCAACACATGGGCCTTCTATAAGCCCATTTACCTACTCAAAATATTAATTTCACATCCAAATACAAAATTTTTAAAATCTTTACAAAATATTGAAAATCGCGAATAAATCCAAAAATCAGGATGTTACAACTCTACCCTCCTTAAAGAAATTTTGACCTCGAAATTTTACCTTATTAGAACAGTTGAGGGTACTGTTGACGCATAGCCTCCTCAGTCTCCCAAGTAGCTTCTTCTTTGCCATGGTTCCTCCAAAGTACTTTCACTAGTGGAACTGATTTCCTTCTCAACACCTTGACGTCACGATCAAGTATTTGCATAGGTTCCTCTTCGAAGGTTAAATATGACTGTACTTCGATTTCTGCGACTGGTATGATATGAGTTGGGTCAGATCGATACCTCCTCAGCATGGATACATGAAAAATGTCGTGGATACGATGCAGTTCTGGTAGTAACTCTAGCTGATAAGCCACTGGTCCAACCCGCTTAACAATTCAATAAGGCCCAATAAACCGTGGGCTCAACTTACCCTTCTTACCAAATCTCAAAATTTTCTTCCAAGGGGAAACCTTCAAGAAAACCATATCCCCAACAGCGAACTCAATCTCTTTGTGCTTCAGATCCACATACGATTTCTGTCTATCGGATGCGTCCTTTAACCGATCCCTTATCAGCCTAACCTTGCTTTCAGTGTCTGCCACCAATTCCGGTCCAAGCACTCATCGTTCACCCAACTCTGTCCAACACGTCGGTGTACGACATCTTCGCCCATAAAGCGCTTCATATGGTGCTATCTGAATTCTTGCTTGATAGTTGTTATTGTAGGCAAACTCCACCAATGGTAAGTAGTCCTCCCAACTTCCACGAAAATCAATGATACAACCTCTCAACATATCCTCCAGAACCTGAATAACCCTTTCTGACTGTCCATCTGTCTGTGGGTGAAAAGCGGTGCTAAAATCCAATCGTGTACCCAACGCTTCCTGCAACTTCTGCCAAAATCGAGATGTAAACCTAGGGTCTCGATCAGAAATTATCGAGACTGGCACCCCATGCAGTCGCACTACCTCCGCCACATATAACTTGGCCAACTTTTGCAGTGAGTAGTCGATGCGAACAGATATGAAATGAGCAGATTTTGTTAACCTATCCACAACCACCCACACCGAATCTTCTTGGTGGGTGTCAAAGGTAACCCACTCACAAAGTCCATTGTTACTCTTTCCCACTTCCATAGCGGAATTTTCACAGGTTGCAATAATTCCGAAGGCAATTGGTGTTCAGCCTTAACCTGCTGGCACGTTAGACATTTCCCAACAAATTCAGTCACCTCTCGCTTTAATCCCGGCCACCAGTACACCTCTCGTAAGTCTCGATATAACTTATTCCCTCTAGGATGCATGCCACAGAGTCCACCATGAGCCTCTTTCATAATTAACTGCCTCAATTCAGGGTCCTTTGGAATACAAACCCTTCCACGAAAGCACAGAACTCCTTCAGTGTTCAACCCAAAATCCTCGTTCTCACTAGTCTTAACTTGCTGGAACCGAAGAGCTAATGAATCGTCCTTCAACTATTTTTCCTTAATCTGCTCAGTCCAAGTAGACCTTACTTGCAGTTCTGCCAACAAGCTTCCATCGTTGTACAGACTTAATCGTGCGAACAAGGCTTTCAAATCAGTAACAACCCTTCGACTAAACGCATCCGCCACCACATTAACCTTTCCTGGGTGGTACTCTATTGAATAGTCGTAGTCTTTAAGCAACTCCACCCATCTTCGTTGCCTAAGATTCAACTCCTTCTGAGTCAACAAATACTTTAAGCTCTTATGATCTGTGTATATGATGCACTTTTCCCCATATAAGTAGTGTCTCCAAATTTTTTAATGCAAAAATCACCGCTGCTAGCTCCAAATCATGCGTAGGGTAATTCACCTCATGAGCCTTAAGCTGTCGCGATGCATAAGCGACCACCTTGCCCTCTTGCATCAATACGCAACCTAACCCCACATGCGACGCATCGCTGTATACAGTAAAGTCCTTCCCAGACACCGGTTGAATCAACACTGGCGCTTCGGTCAATACCTTTTTCAACCGATCAAAAGCTTTTTGCTGTTTCTCAGTCTAGACAAATGGTACTCCTTTCCTTATAAGTTTTGTCAAGGGTGCCGCCATTACCGAGAAACCCTCTACAAACCTTCTGTAGTAACCTGCTAACCCTAGAAAACTCCGAATTTCCGATACTGACCTAGGTGGCTTCCATTCTAGAATCGCTTCAATTTTACGAGGATCCACCTTAATCCCCTCGGCAGAGACCACATGCCCTAAGAAGGTTACCTCCTTCAACCAAAATTCACACTTGCTGAATTTGGCATAGAGCTCCTTTTCCCTTAACACTTGCAGCACAATACGGAGATGCTCATCATGTTTCGTCTCCGTTTCAGAGTATACCAGGATATCATCGATAAAGATGACTACGAACTGATCCAAGTAAGGTTGGAATACTCGATTCATCAGATCCATAAAAGTTGCAGGTGCGTTCGTCAGCCCAAACGGCATGACCACAAACTCATAATGTCCATATCGAGTTCGAAATGCTGTTTTATGAATATCCCCTTCTTTTACCCTTAGCTGATGGTATCCAGAATGAAGATCGATTTTGGAGAATAATGAAGCTTCCCTCAGTTGATTGAATAGATCATCAATCCTTGGTAGTGGATACTTATTCTTAATCGTCAGTTTGTTCAACTGGCGATAATCGATGCACATGCACATCATTCGGTCCTTTTTCTTCACAAACAGGACCGGTGCTCCCCAACGAGACACACTAGGCCTAATAAAGCCTCTCTCTAACAACTCTTGAATTTGAGCCTTCAGTTCCACTAACTCCTTCGGTGCCATCCTATAGGGTGCAATAGATACTGGAGCTATTCTCGGTAACAAATCGATTCAAAACTCAACTTCCCGATTCGGAGGTAATCCAGGAAGCTCTTCCGGAAAAACATCTCGGAATTCCCTAACAGTTCTGACGGTCTCCACAGTCAAATCCTCAGTTTCAGCTTGGCTTACCAAAGCCAGATATGCCTCGCACCCCTTGCGCATCAGTTTCTCGGCCCTCAACGCCGATACTACATTGGATAAGTAATCCCTCCGTTCTCCAATAATCATTACCTCTTCATCATTGACAGTCCTTAACACCATCCTCTTAGCTGCACAATCCAAAGTTGCCTTATGCTTGGTCAACCAATCCATCCCTAGTATCAAATCGAATTCTTCAAGCGGTAACTCCATCAAATCCCCACAGAATACCCCGCCTTGAATCTCCAAAGGCACCTCCTTGAAGAGTTTCTCTACCTTAATCGAATGACCTAAAGGACTTATCACAGACACCCCACATACAGTCTCCTCGAAGTGCACACCCAGTTCCCCAGAAATGGTATATGCCACATATGAATGGGTCGATCCCACATCAATCAGAGTAGTATAAGGTACACCATATATAAAAAACGTACCAGTTATGACATCAGGTGCGTCACCCTCCTCGCGGCGACGAGCAGCATACACCAAAGCTGGCTGACAAGCATCCGCGTTACCAATACCCCCTGCCGCGTGCCCCACGTCCACGGCCATTACCACCGCGACCTTGCCCACGACCTCTTGGCAGCGGCAGTCCATCCCTCATAGGTTGAGCCGGTCGCACAGCCCCTTGTTCGGCCACCTAAGCCTGAGTGGCCCTCCTAGGACAATCCTTAATCCTGTGCTCCTTAGACCCACAACGAAGACAAGCCCCAGAATGCTTCCAGCACTCTCCTTGATGCATTCTGCCGCAATCCCCACAAGCTTGCGGTCCACCTGTGTTCACCGAAACTGCTCGAACCGGTTCCTCCATCCTAGCTCTCTTAGCATTTCGATTTGCAGCACCTACTGGTCCAGCATCCCTCCTGAACCGATTCTGATCCCTATCACGATTCTTCCGTTCAGTCTGTTTCACCTTCTCGGCTATCTTAGCCTTCTCTACCAGTGTAGCGAAATCTCGCTCTCTCTGCGGAGCTATGAGCACCCTTAACTCATCTCTGAGGCCATCCTCAAAATGAACACTGCGCTCGTATTCAGTGGAAACGATGCCATTAGCATACCGACTCAATCGTAGAAACTCCGCCTCATATTCAGTAATGGTCTTATTTCCCTGAGTCAGATTCAAGAACTCATTTCTGCGTGCATCCACATAGCTAGCTCCAACATATTTTGCCTTAAAGGTCTGTTTGAACAGCTCCCATGTTACCCTCTCAGCTGGGGTACCCTCTCTCACAGTAATCCACCACTGATACGCTTCATCCCGCAGCAACGAAACCGCCCCTTTCAACTTCTGTTCTACGGAGCAGTCTAGGTCATCCATGATTCACTCTGTGGCTTCCAACCAGTACTCAGCCACATTTGGGGCCACTCCAGATACGGCCCTAAAAATCTCAGCTCCGTTGGCCCGAAGTCGTTCAGAAATGGACCCCCTATTCATGGGCCCGATGTTAGCTCCGGCCACACTTTCCAAAACCCTCAACATGGCCTAAGACAAAGCGTCATCCCCTGCGGCCCGGTCATACGGCCCATTTTCATTACCGGTGGTGGACGTGCCTCGCCAGCTGGTATGTGTTCAGATGACGCAGATCCAGCTTGAGTGCTACCTCGTCCTCGACCACGGCTTCTTCCCCGAGTAGCCCTTGTACTCGTAACGATTTATCTGATTACGAATTTTATGACATTAGTTTACTGGTTCCACTGTTTATTACAGAATGTCTTATGAACAGATAGAGTTTCAGAGTTATTTTCGCGCAATCACAATTTAGCTACGATCCCAGTTTTGTAGCCCTAATACTACATTATCAATAGCACTATCTCTAAGGCTCAGTACTATCTACAGTATTATTTCCAGTCCAGTTCCAAATAAATATTTAAAGCAGAAAAAGAACACTTACAGACTTGGTGCCGGGGATTCAGTGTGCCACTTCCTTATCAGTCCATTAAATTTTTTAAAAAAAAACCCATGTTTTTGTTTACCGAAAATAAAAAGATTTGATTTGAAAACACTTTTATTTTAAAACTATTGATTTAACCCCATGTAACAATAGAAAAACTTTGAACATCTTCGAAAACTCATAGAATAACTTTTTTTCAAAAGATTTTCGGAACCGATCCACAACCGAGTTGTTGCAACCAGGCTCTGATACCACTAAATGTAACACTCCAAACCCGGCCTAGACGTTATGACCGGATCTGATGTGCCACATCGAAGCGTTCAAAACATTCCATATTACTTAGTTTGGAAAAGCTTAGTTGGTGTTGTAAAAGACAATTTTAAAAGTAGGTTAAAGTGAATGGAAGCTGTGCACCAGGTAGGAAACCAAGAAGAAGAGGAGGTGAGTCCGTCGGACTGCTTAAGTACCAAGCTCCCTTCGGATCCAATCCTAGACATGCACAACGCCATTGCCACACTCTAACATCTCGTATAATTTTGAGATAATCGTTTGGTTATGTCCATCTTAAGAAAATGGTTAACGTTGAAAATGTTTGCTTAGCGGAAGTCTTACTTGTATTCGGGTTATTTTGAAATCACTTAATGTTTTTGAAAACGCGTCCTAGAGCTAATCCATTTCGTTAGTTATCATATTTCAGTTTTATCATAATAGAATTAAATAATAAAGAAACAAACCAAACCATAAAAATAATTAAGCGGCCTTATTACAAAAAACCCAAAACCATAAACGAAAAAATGGAAAATCTAGTTCACCAGAAGAAAACGAATTTGCAGAAGACGTGTGGCCACTCCGAATCCCGCCCAGCTCCAAGTCCACCAACTAGGGCTCACCTGCAAGGATGGAAGGAAAAAGGGGTGAGTTTGGGAAAACTCAGTGTATACAGAAATCTATCCAAAGGCCAAATCAGCTCGAGCCCATTGGGCCTAAGCCCTATCCAGATAACAGTACACAGTGGACCGAAGCCCTTTTTAGAATACAGTAGCAAGGACTTTGCCCCTTTTTACATAACAGTGTGGCCCATAGGCCCAGTTCAGTAACATAGGTAACAATAGTAGTAATGCATGCAAACCCATCTGGAGAGACTACTCAACCCACCAACCACTACACTGCCCCCATACCAGCCCTACACTCCATGTGGGGAATATCTCAACCTATCCAGCCCTACACTCCACAGTTGCAGCAACGCTGCTCAAATATCAGTAAGTTGAGGCAAAGCCTCCAGTACGTGGATGAACCACTTTCAATACTTCCTCCATCAATACCCCAATCCTATGCAACAGATATTAATAAAAGCATATCATGTAAAATACAATATTAATCAATCATGCAGTTTAGCCAATTTAAACCCTAGGGGTATTTCGGTAATTATGCTCTTTAGCGGTAATTTCGTAACTTACCCAACTACACAAGCTATTTCAGTAATTTTTAGCAGTTTTATGCAATTTGGTTCCACCATCTAACTAACAGGCTACTTTGCCCATCTCTTACCCATATTGGTCCGTAAGCCCATTGGGCCCAGTTTTGGCCCATCGAGGCCCTCTTTTTTTGAAGTACGTTAAGACGTCACACAAACTTACTTACCACCTTGCGGTGCTAGATCTAACAATTACTCCACGTCTTGAGAGCTTTCGCATACTCACAAGCCCATGAAATGCTGGAATTTTGGCATTTCGGCTTTTGCCGAATTGAACTAAGAAAGGGTGTTCAGTACACACCTGATTCGCGACGACTGCTACTGAGATCTCTTCCGATGTCCTACAATTGATTAGCACAGTTCTTATTTACAAACCATAATCACTAAACCCCAAAACTTACTTATCCATGATCGAACCATGTCCCTAAAAGCCTTTGAAACCTTACCTTTTTGCCAAAATCGCTAGCTAGCTCCGAATCCGATTGCTCCAATAACCCACGCCTTCAATCCAACACTTAAGAAGACACTAATCATTGACAGAAAACGTCAGTTAAAAACCCTTAGAGCCACATGCCCAAATCGATAGCCTCCCTAGATTTTAGGGACTTCGGCTTTTCCTAACTTTGTAAAATATGACCAGATCTGAGATGATGAACACTTACCCCTTACTCCTTTTTGATCTCCACGCAATATGATGCAGATTTTTCTTCCAAACGACGGTAGAACTCGACTCCCGGAGTTTTGAAGTTACGGCTATAAGCCCCTAAATCTATGGTTTTTTGGCTTTTGGGTGATGAAGGAGGAGACAATGTGGAACTATAACCTGGATGTAGAATTACCGACAGGTCTCTAGAGTTTAGAAAGAATAATCGTTGATTAATGGAAACACAATGTTAAAGGGTTTGGCTTTGAAGAAATCGGTACCTGTAATGTGTGTTCAAGATTTTGGCTTTTATAGATTCGGCAAAAGTATCGATGAACAGCAGAATTAATGAATGGTTTTGAAGAAGAAAAATAGAAAAAGAAGAATAGGGGAGGTGGTAGTTTCGGCTAGAGAGGAAGAAAAGAGAAAAGAAAACCTTGTGATGTCTGAGCAGAAGAGAACGGCACCACTCAATACCCTAGGTGCCGAAATACTAACCTCAAAACCCCCTGCCGATTTTTCCCTCTTCAATTCCCAAAATTTGGCCAACTCTTAGCCTCTCTCCAAATCCCTTAAATCTCTCCCCTTATCACTCCTTAATCCAAGCGTTTAGACTGATCCAAACTCTCCTTTAGCAGAATCCACCTGGACTCCAACACTACCCCTCCTGCACTTAAAAATAAATGCATCTATTTGTCAACACAGGGAATCGATCCCATGCCTCCCTTAAAGCTCCACACGCCACCCTTTTAGGAGCCTAGTGGCGTCACCCTGGCCACTTTACCAAGGCTCTTTCTGTGATGCAATTTGCCCATAACTCTATACAAGGACCACCTAGCCAGAACCCCTAACTCCTAAGTCCAAAATTCAAAAATTCAACCGGGTTTTGGCCAACACATGGGCCTTCTATAAGCCCATTTACCTACTCAAAATATTAATTTCACATCCAAATACAAAATTTTTAAAATCTTTACAAAATATTGAAAACCGCGAATAAATCAGAAAATCAGGATGTTACAGGTCACACAGCCAACACACATGCCCGTATGCCCTAAAAATGGCCATACATGCTTGTGTGCGAGGCCGTGTCCTAGGCTATGCCAAAACTATAGGGTATACTGACTGATACCACACGTCCAATTCACATGCCCGTGTGTGAGGCCATGTGGAGCATACTGACTTGATTTTAATTTCAACATCAAAGGACACACAGCTGTGTAACATAATCGCGTGTCACATACAGTTGAGACACACGCCCGTGTCTCTACCCGTGTGGACAAAAATAAGCTATTTACCAAGCCATTTTGCAACCCAAACTTACATGTACCAACACCACATCAATTGGCATCAACATATAACATATCTAACCATTTAAACCAACCAATTCAAACATAAATCATGCACATTCTATACTTCTGTTTTACATATACACAAATCACCAAAACATACCCTACCATTTGTACCAAAATTTACTTCCTCAATTCATCAATATGACTATTATCAACTATACATTATTTGATCTATTTCCTCAAGCATGTTAATCAATCAAAACTTGGCTATTAGATTCCTATTATGCTAACTATCCACAAGCATCACATGTCCAACTTTCAAAACATCACACATACACATATATATACATGATTCAAACATACCAAAATAACCCAAAATAAGTCAGCACTCATGGCTATATATACAAACAAAAATAATAACATTTAAAAGCCATTTCAAATGGCACAACACTTTACCAAATATACTAAAATGACCAAAGTCCCTATACATGCCATATACTCAAACATTAATTCAAAGGGTACCAAAGTGATAGTAGGATAGTATGACGATGTCTCTGACGATCTCCGATTCTGAGATAGCTTCGGAATCACTATAAAACACGGTAAAATAAACAAAGTAAGCTTTATAGCTTAGTAAGCTCATATGACAATAATAAGCAAATATCACCATTCGTTTATCAATTCAAATTTAAATGACGTAATATGCAATAGTACAATAATCTCAACTAACATGAAATTAATTACCTACTTGATCATAAACTCACAACTTCCATTGATTCATTGCGCATATATATTTCTGAACATACCTATACCAATACATATCTATTTCTCACCATTTCACATCTTTAATTTACCCATTGAACCATTTGGAATAAAAGTCAGATACTCAAAAGTCTCGCACCCTAGGTGCCAATATCATGGCCTGAAGCCAAATCAATGAAGCTCGTAATGATATGTCCTTCGTCCTCATTTATTCCTAAGGTTCAACTGGGATTTCTAACGCCGAATTGTCTTTAAATCATTTTTGAATATGTTCATAGTCTCATATTCATAGTTTATGCAATATCAAAGCATTCAAAATATATTCACAATGAAACTTATTACATACAAACTTACTTTGGACGCAAAACGGCTAAATGAGTCAATTATTCTGTAACCTTGTTCTTTCCCCGATCTAAGTCCATATTTTGCTTTTCTTGATCTATATGATATTAAATTCAACTTATTCAATCATCTCTCTATTCAATTTAATCCAAAGTAGTCATTAAAGCACATTTACACTTTTTCCCCTAATATTTTAACATTTTTACAATTTAGTCCTTATTTCATAAAATCACAAATTAATACAATTTAACCACAACCCATGCTAGCTGAATTACTATTATGCCCCTAGTAGCCCATATTTTTAATTTTTTTCACATTTTAACCACAAATTTTTCACATTTCACAATTTAATCCCTAATTTGCATTTTCACTAAAAATTGCTTAACAAAACTTGTATGTCTATCAACAAGCATTCATAATCTATCAAGAAACTTGAAAACTCATGCTTATTTATCAATGGCATCATTCAAAATCTTTAACAATTTTTCAAAATAGTCCCTGGCCTAGATAGACCTAGTTGCAACGATCTAAAAAACATAGAAATCATTAAAAACGGAACAAAATTCATACCTTAATTGAGCATCAATTTCTTAATCAAATGGAACCCTAAAATTTAGCTTTCTTCCCTTCAACATTCGGCTAAGGAAGATGAAGCACTGAAATTTTGGTTTTTGTTTTATTTATTATATGTTTAGTAACTAAATTACAAAATTAACCTTTAATTAAACATTTAAAAACACCTAATTATAAGTCCATAAATGTCCATTGACCCTTATAATGGTCTAATTACAACATAAGGACCTCCACTTAATATTCTATAGCTATTAGACAACTTTAACTAAAAGCATACAAGTTTTACACCTTACGCAATTTAGTCCTCTTTATCAAATTAACTAATAAAATGATGAAATTTCTTAACAAAATTTTCACACAAACATATTATCATGCCACGAACTTTAAAATAATAATAAAATAAATATTTTGACTTTGAATTTGTGGTCCCAAAACCACTGTTCTAATTTAACTAAAAATAGGCTGTTACATTAACTATTCTTGAAATCTTGTTTAGTTCTTCTGAAATACATGATATGATAAGTTAATTATCTATGTTATAGCTCAAGAAACCCCTGAAAGCTCTCGAGACAAGGTCAAGGGACCTATTGTTTAGTCTCTACTATTTCTTCTGGTGTGTTCCTTCATTCCCCATTTGTGTGTTGTACATGTCTGGTTCAATATAAGTTTTCCTGTTTGGTGAAAAGTCTAGCTTTACATGTCTGTGTAAGAAATGAAAGTGTCTTTCTTTATGCTGAGTCATTACCCACTTTACTCTGAAAAAGGAATCATATGGTCAGAACAAAAGAAGTGAATTCATGATGTTTCCTTCATTACAATAAGCATTGAACTGACAGATCACGATACATGAATGATGTTATGTAGCCTCTAGTGTGACAGCCTTAAAGTGACCCTAGTCGGAAAGCGGTTTCGGGACCGCTAAACCGAGTCACCAAATTATTTGAATGTGATATTTATTGTCTAAAATATGTGAATATGAATGTGCGAAAATTTTTAAGCTTCGATTTAGTTAATTGCATGTGAATGGAGTACATAGGACTTGTGTGACACTTTTGAAATGTGATAGGCTAATCTATAAGGATCTAATAGTGCATGTAATCAAAAGGGAGGACTTGCATGTCAATTTCCCCCCTAATTACTAGTGGCCGGCCATGACAAAGGGTGATGGGCAAAACATGTCATAAAACATGTTGTGATAATGGTTTGTGTTAGAAAAAAATAAAATAAGGAGTATGGGCAATAAAATAATAATGGGAAGGTAAATGATGACAAAAAAAATGTGTGTGTGGTTGCCCCCCCATTGCCGTGAATTGAAAAAAAAAGGGAAAGAAGTTCTCATGTTGTTCTTGGCCGAATGGGAGAAAGAGAAGAAGGGGGAAGAGCTTTGAGAAAATCGGCTATGGTGGGTTGCTAGACTAAGGTATGTTTGATGTTGTCCATGAGATTCATGCATGTTTTTAGTTGTTAGTTTGAGTTCTAACTAGCCCATGGTTCAAATCTTTACTATGTCATGGAGATGATATTCGGCTAAGGTGGATTTGTGTTGATGTCATTTGCATGCTAAAAGTGAAGCTTTGTAATGATGCATGTGATGGTGGATTGATGACTCTTGAATCTTCTTTTTAGCATTTTTGAGTGAGACATTAAATTCTTTGTTTAACCATGACCAAAATTGAAATGGTATGGTGTTGTGATGCATTCGGCCATGGTAGGAAGTAGAAGGGAAATATGGTTGTTGTTAGATGAAGTAGAGTCTAACAAATGAGCACATATGTGCATTAGTTGCTAGATGGAGAAGAATCGGCTAGCAAGTTGTGTGCCAAGGCCGAATATAATTTTGTATATTAATGAGTAATGCATGTGTTGAATTGATGGAAAGAGAGAGGATGCTTTAATAGTGTATATATGTGTATTAGCCAAGTTTTGAACTTGAAACAAAATGGTGTTTAGTCAATACAAGTGACCATACTTGTAGAACGTATTAAGTGTTGCAATCGGCCTTAGCATAGATGTGTATGTTCGGCCACATGAATGAGTACATAAGTTGATGTGTATGTTCGGCCATAGGTAAGCATATTGATGCTTTATCTTGACTTAGAAAATTCGGCTAAGGGGAATATTAGCTACTATGTTGAATTCGATTTGTGATTTCGTACATATGGGACTTTAATGTCTAATGTATATTGGGCTAAGTACCTTGAGCTTCTCTTTTGATGTTCGAATGAATTGTATTAAATTGCTTAAGGTGATTAAAAATGCGTATGACCATTTTGTATTTGAGCTAGAAGGTGGCTATATGACCTATTAAATTTCTTGTCATATTCGACCATAAGCTAGCATAATGAGACTTTAATAAGTTAAACTTGTGTGAACTAGCTCAAAAGCCTAGAGGAACAAAGTTGGATAAAGGGAAGGAAAAAGTGATTGAATAGCCGTTGAAGCCATTCGACAACATCCGAGGTAAGTTTTCGAGTAATGAAACTTAGATTATGATTTGATTATATCATGTTTTAAGCAAATCAAAATCATGCTCTTTGTATGTGGCTATTGAGCCGAAATTGCAAGTGTGATAAGTGTCTTGTGTTTGAGCTTTGGTAATGAAAATGAAATACGGATGTGTCATGATATATTGATAAATGTGCATGGTTATTCGAATGATGTCCGGGCTAAGTCCCGAAGGCTTTTGTGCTAAGTGACTATATCCGGACTAAGATCCGAAGGCATTTGTGCGAGTTACTAATTCCGGGCTAAGCCCGAAGGCATTGGTGCGAGTTACTAAATCCGGGTTAAGTCCCGAAGGCATTTGTGCGAGTTACTATAACCGGGCTATGTCCCGAAGGCATTTGAACGAGTAGCTATATCCGGTTAAATTCCGAAGGTACGTGATTCGGGAATGAGCGATCTTGCTGTAAAAATTTCAGTTAATACGCTTGTAAAATCCCAACAATGAGGTATGTTTCGTATGTGCATTGGAATAGTTGATTCCCTTCGAATAATATTCGCTCAGTCGAGTAATGAGCTTCCGGTATTTGGCTAAGATGATCCCTTATGTATGAATATAGGGGTTGGAATGTGAAGTAGGAATGATTTGAGAATATGTATATATGGAATTATCCGTTTAGTTATATGAATGCTATACTTTAGTTGTGCTTAAATTCTTTGCTCAAAACTTACTAAGCATTTAATGCTTACTCCGTTTATTTAATTCTCTGTTTTATAGATTTTGGTTCTTCAGCTATCATACTCGGGATTTTTGAAGTCGAAGTCGCCCACACTATCAAAGCTCCTTTTGGTATACTTTTGGTTGAACTTTGAAATGGCATGTATAGGACTACCCTTTTGTTGTTGGTCATGTACCCTTCGGTTTTGTGTAAATTTGGATAGCCATGCGAAAATGGCTTAAATATACTTTGATCATAGCATTATAATCGTTTTGTATGTTGTCCGTCGAGAGGTATGGAAATGTTGGTAACGGTTAGCCATGGGAATGGTTAATCATGATCACTTTTGGTATATGTATGACAAACTCTAGTTGATCCATGGAGGATCATGAAATAGGTAAAGTTTACCTTAAAAATAGATGCTGGCAACAGCAGTGATGTGGATGTGAAAAATCACTAAAAATAATAGGAATGGAATTAAATAGTGAATAAATTATGTAATCGAACCTTGATGAATCTATTTTCATAGTAAAGTAACGAAACTTTCATATGAACAGTATATTATGAGATATTAAAGTTTTCGTGAGACAGGGCCAGAACAGTTTCTGGATCCCCTGATCTGACTTTGGAAATTCGTTATAAATTAACCAGAAACATTTAGAAGTCATGCCATATATGTATAGATTCCTTTTTGAGTGTAGTTTCTATAGAAACAAACGGCATCAGTATTGAATCCCTGTGTAGGGAGTTATCTAAGTCACAATGCAAGAAGGTCAGTGTAGTCGAACCCTGTAACAGGGGAGACTTTAACTAATAAACTGTACTAATTGGCCCAACCAAAAATTCTAGAAAAAAGTCTGTAGATGGATATATGAGTCTAGTTTCAGGGAAAAATTACGAAACTGATTTTCGAGTTGTGGAACTCAAGTTATGATTTTTAAGGTGACAGTGACGCAGTTAGCCAGTTGTTTGGAAAATTTTCAAATGGACTGTGAAAATGAGTGGATTAAGCCCGTTAACCCCTCGTGTCCGACTCTGGCAATGGTCTCGGGTACGGGGTGTTACATCTAGTAAGGCAAGTGTAATAGGAACCAGATTGGCAAAATGTAATAGAGGAAAAAGAACAAATGAATGATGCAATCTCTGAACACAGACTAGGGTTTTTGACTAGCATAAAAGAGGTTGTCTACATGAATGCATGGGTGTAGTGTATGCGCCAAATGAGTCCTATTCTGTTAAATTTTGTGTAAGTTTGACATTCCCCAGTAGGCAAGTTACAAATAGTCAATTTGTGTTGTGTAATTTGCAATGGGCGAATTGTATGTTCCACTGAGTTGGGAAGAGTCCTTTTGTCTATGTGATGTATGGATATCATAATGTTCACTCTAGAACTTACTAGGTTCTATGAACTTGCTCCGTTTATCTTCCTTCTCAAGACCACTGAAGAAGTAAAGGAACCTTCAAGGACTATGCCGAAAGATACATATGGTGTGAGACTTCTAGTGATTTTGTATTATGCATGAAAAATGAGGTTGGCGTCAAGGCTTGAAATTTGAAGAACAATATTTTGTAACTAAAATTTGAATTTTTCAAACTGTGCTCTTTCCATAATTCCTTGCAATGAAGTTTTATGTTTTAAAAGTGTTTGGGTCTCTAAATTTAAAATTTTCATATATTACTGCAATAGCATATACCTAACTGTTTTTGTAAAAACCAGAGGTTCCGCCAATTACATTTTTGTTAGGAAAAAACTTTCAGGTTGTAACGCACCATTCCTGGATCCTTCTTAAGTGCCAGGAATGGGGCACTACAGTTTTATTTTATTTTAATAATTAACTTAATTTTGTCCATAGATTCTATTTGTAACATCTCGATTTAGGGCCCAATTAGAATAGTGGTTTCGAGACCACATATCTGAAATAGAAATAATTATTTCATGATATGAGGTCCAGGATGAGAATGTATGTTTGAGTAGGAATTTCATGGAGAAATTCTATGCCTAAGATGCTTAAATTGACATAAGGGACCGAGTTGAAAAATATGTAAAACTTGAGTTCTAGAAGCTTTTAGCATGAAATTGAGTTGGATTATAAATTAGAGGTCTTCAAATAGTAATTTGATCAAGTACTAAAAATTTGGACAAAAATGGGCATGCATGGCTAAAAATTTTAAAGAAAAGCCTTAGGGGCATTTTGGTCATTTGGTTAATTATAGAATAAAAATATAAAAATCAAGCAAAAATGTTGTCCATCTTTTACATGGTGTGCCGAAAATTCAAGGGGCTCCATAACTAGGGTTCTCAACATTTCGAGCTTGATTGTAAGTGTTCCCTAGCCCTGTTTTTTATGTTCTTTATATTTTTTAGATCCTTGAAGCATGTTCTAGCCATTTCCAACCTTATTTTAAGCCAGGGTTCACGTTCAAAAACTTACCCATGTGTGACATGTTTGTATTTTGGTGTTTAATGGAGGAATGTGAAAGTTTGATGTAAGATAAACAACTTTTGTCAAGTGGTTTTTCATGAAAACACCTAAAAAGGACCAAGTTGCAAAATATGTAAAAGTGGGTAGTATAAAAGTGTAATAAAGAAAAATGTGGGCTGTTATAAGCTAGGATATAATTCAGCTAGGCTTGGGAAATCAAGGGAATGCATGTATTTCATTATACAAGCCTAGGGACTAAAATGTAAAAATGTGCAAAGGTAGGGATAAATAGGTAATTTTGCCATAGAGTAAGTTTCTGGGCTGAAATTGAAGAATGTGATGTATTAATAATTTAATCTATTTATATAGACTCGAAAAGACCAATTCCAGAAGTAGATCGTGGAAAAAGAAGGTTTTGGAATAGTCAAAATCCAAACTCGAGACATCATTCACGTAAGTTCGTGTAACCTAATTGGACTTTTATGCATGTTGGCTTTAATTGTTGTACCAAATTGAATGTGAAATGCATAAATAATGAATTGTATGAAAATGTCTATAAATCTGAAATTGATTGAAAAATGGGTTAGAAATCCATATATGGCATTCCGATGGATAGGTCACTTCTCATGAAAAATGGGATCCTACATGTGTTGCAGAAAGGATTTAGACCGAACGGGTAATCCGTTGATCTCATTATAGAAAGGATTTAGCTCAGACGGGTAATCTTGAAACAAGCCTATTGAGCGTACGTTTCAATTAGGATTTAGCCTGGACTGCTAATCTAAATTAGACTCTGTAGGGTATTTTTTGTCATGTAAAGGATTTAGCATGGACTGGTAATCAGACAAAGCCCTTAGAGTACATGGAACATCTAGAATTTAGCCTGGACTGGTAATTTTGCTGTAAGAGATGTGGCTTAAGAGTGTACCAGATAAGGTACTACTGGATATGAATTGACGATTAATAAAATAGTACCCATGGAGCATACTAAGTGATGAAATATCCATCGGGGATTCAAGGATTCACTAGAAAAAATATTTGTACATGAAATGAGAAATACAAATTTGAATATGTATATGATGTTATGAGCTCATTTATGGATCTTGAAATTTTATGTGACTAACTTGTTCATTGAGTGCATGTATTTAGGGAAAATTTTTATAATTGATGGATAACATGGCTTATTGTTATTATGTGTTAAATATGACCAGTAAGTTTACTTTCTATTATACGAACTTACTCGTGAAGGTTGGAGGATGGTGGGAGTTTGATCACCTTATCTGCATTTTCATTTTAGGTATAAAAGAATTATACATTTTGATATAATGGCAAGTATAGGGTAACTTATCTTTGGGTTCTATGTGTCATTTAAATTAGCCAAGTGTAATGGCTCATGATGGTTGATGAATTATTTTGTTTATCGCTATGAAATATGGCTCATTTTTACTATCGGGTTGTAACCCTTATTAATCATGTATGCATGCAATGTGTTCATGTTGATATGGCTTGGGAATGATGGATGTAAGGTATGGCATGTTTATTTAGTGAATGGCCCATGATCGATGAGTATGGCCACAACAATGTTATAAATGTGTAAAGTTGGAATGAAGGATATAAAAACCAAAAGGTTATGAATTGGTATAAAAAGATTAGGAGATGCATGTAAAAATTGAGATAGTGCATGGAGGAATTAGGGACATAATTTAATCATGGATTTCGATATTGGAGTAGTTCAAATCTGAATTGTTGTATTTTGAGAACATGTACAAATAATTGAGTCCTTAAAGGGTGGCAAAAAGGCTTGGAAAATAGCCTTGAAATTGTCCACACGAGTAGACACACGGGCGTGTGTCTAGGCCATGTGTGGCACACGGTCTGTCCCATGGGCGTGTGATCCAGCCTTGTATCCCCTGCACTTAAATTTTATAAGTCAAAATGCCCAGTAGTAAATACAGGGCGTGTGTCTTAGCCGTGTGAGAGACACGGCCTAACCACATGGCTGTGTGCTCTGGCCGTGTGAAGTCTGCACCAAATTTATAAAAAATCATTTAATTTTATTTGGCTACATAGCCTAACCACACGGGCGTGTGACATGGCCATGTGACCTTATTTCGGTGCTGAAGTCATTGTCAGAGAGTTACACGTCCTATGGACACAGACGTGTCAAGAGTACATGGGTGTGTCCCTATTTCACACGGGCATGTGGCTCTGTATTTAAGAAAATTTCCCAAGTTTCTTTAAAGTTTTCAGTTGGGTCCTAAACTATTTTTGATGTATGTTTTGGACCTCGCAGGTCCATACAAGGGACGTCCCGCATATGTTTGAATGACTTTTGATTTGAAAGAAATATGTAGCCCGGTTTAGCTTGAAAAATTGTATGTATGTCTGGTAATGCTTCATACCCTGTCCCGGCCTTGGATATGGGTAAGGGGTGTTACATTTAGTGGTATCAGAGCTACGATTTAGTCGATTCTCAGACTAACGTAGCATGTATCGAGTCTAGCTATACTTGTCATTGTACAAGTTATGATAGTGTGACATCTCCTAACCATTTTAAATGTATTTGTATATAGTAAATGTCTTCCAACCAAGCCCGAGATGAGTTTGAAGAAGCCGAGAGCCATGCTCCAGCTTCTGTACAGCAGGCCACGTCTGCTAGTAGTAGGAGGCCCATGTCCAGGGGCCGGGAAGAGGCAAAGGCAGTTTTTTTTAAAATAATGGTTGAATGGTTTGGTGAGTACTTGATGATCAATCCTGCTATACCATGACCTCCCCCATCCCCTACCCGATCTGAAGAAGAAGTACCCTAAGGTGTGGTGCCAGTAATAATTGGTAATGTTCCAGTAGCTAAACTGAGGAAATATGCGGCCAAAGAATTTAGAGCCACAATTGAAGATGATTCGGAATAAGCTGATTTCTGGCTTGAAAACATCGTGTGAATTCTTGATGAACTATCAGGATTAATGTGTGAAATGCGCGGTATCTCTCCTGAAGGACATGCATACCACTGGTGGATGACTGTATCCTCAGTGGCACCAAGAGAGAATATTACGTGGGAATTCTTTCAAGCTGAATTTAAGAAGAAGTATATTAGTCAAAGATTCCTAGATTTGAAGAGAAGGGAATTTCTAGAACTTAAGCAGGGAGACTAGACTGTGGCAGAGTACAAACGAGAGTTTGTCTAACTGAGCTAGTATGCTCAAGAGTGGGTTCAGACTGAAGCGGAAATGTGCAAGTGTTTCGAAGAAGGATTAAATGAGGACATTTAACTGTTGATTGGGATCCTTGAGATAAGAGAGTTTATAGTGTTGGCCGACAGAGCTAAGAAAGCTGAAGAGCTAAGTAATGAAATGAAACAAGCATAGAGGAAAGCTCGAGTTCTGAATAAGAGATTCATGGGCAAGACATATACATCTTCCACAAAGAAGTTGAGAAGCCACCAAGAATGCTCCAATTCATCAGTGGGATATTTGGGTAAGACAAGAACCTCTAAGCGCCCTAATCTGCGGTCTTTATCTCCCATGGCAACTAGTGTGGGGAGTGTGGGAAACCAAAAGCCGCGGTGTAACAGTTGTAACAAGTTTCACTTTGGTGAGTGTCGGATGAGGAGCAGGGCATATTTTAGGTGTGGTTCTCTTGACCACTTCCTTAAGGATTGCCCGGAACGACATAACAAAGAGGTTGAGCCAAACCCGAAACTGAATGCTCCTATCTCTCCAAGTAGACCTCCAAGATACCTCAAAAGTGCCAGTGGAGGTCATAGTGCTGCAAAGGATACTACTGCCAAATCAGAACTCGAACCCCGGTAAGAACTTATGCTATACGTGCTAGAGAGGAAGCCTCAGCTCCTGATGTCAGTACGGGTACATTTTCTCTCTATGATATTCCTGTTGTTGCCTTAATTGACCCAGGGTCAACCCATTTGTATGTCTGCATGAAATTGATGTCTAATAAAGAATTACCTGTAGAATTTACAGAATATGTGATTAAGGTGTTGAATCCATTAGACAAACATGTACTAGTTGACAAGGTATGCAAGAAATGCCCTTTAATGATTAGAGGGATCATTTTCTGGCTGATTTAATGTTATTTCCATTTTATGAGATTGATGTTATTTTGAGTATGGATTGGTTGACACTACATGAGGGTATAGTAAATTGTAGATGGAAATTCATTGAATTGAGGTGTAAAAATGGCGAAGTTCTCCAGGATGAACCAGATGAGTTATATGTACCATCCATTGTAATTTCCTCTATGTCGGCTCAAAAATGCTTGAGAAAAGGGATGTGAAGCCTACTTGGCTTATGTGTTGAATATTAAGGAATCTGAATTGAAAGTTGAATCAGTGCCAGTAATATGTGAGTACCCAGATGTGTTTTTAGAGGAGTTACCGAGATTACCTCTTCTTAGAGAAGTTGAATTTAGCATTGATCTAGTGTCGGGAACAACATCCATTTTGATTCCTCCGTATCGGATGGCTCCGATGGAATTAAGAGAGTAAAAGTCTCAGTTACAAGAATTGATGGACAAGGGTTTTGCAAGGCTTAGTTCCCCCCTTGGGGTGCACCAGTACTATTTGTGAAAAAGAAGGATGGTTCTAAGAGACTATGCATAGATTATCGTCAACTCAACAAGGTGACAATAAAGAAAAAAACCCGTTGCCAAGGATTGATGGTCTACTTGACCAGCTGAAGGGAGCAACGGTATTTTCAATGATAGAGTTGAGGTCTATCTATTACCAACTGCGAGTGAAAGAATCAGATGTGCCCAAAACTGCTTTCCAAACAAGGTATGGTCACTTTGAATTTCTTGTTATGCCGTTTGGACTAGTGAATGCTCCCGCAGTATTCATGGACTTAATGAATCGAATTTTTCGGCCATACTTGGATAAATTTGTTGTAGTGTTTATTGATGACATACTAATTGACTCTCATGTTGAATCCGAGCATGCTGAACACTTGAGGACAATTTTCCAAACATTGAGGGATTAGCAAATGTACAGAAAGTTCAGCAAAAGTGAATTTTGGCTTAAAGAAGTTGGGTTTTTGGGACTTATTGTTTCAGGAGATGGCATCAGAGTTGACCTGATTAAGATTGCGAGCATTGTCAAATGGAAACCGCGGAGAAACATGACAGAATTTAGAAGGTTTTTAGGCTTGGCTGGCTACTACAGAAGTTTTGTTAAAGGATTTTCTATGATCGCCACTCCGATAACTAGGTTACTGCAAAAAGATGTTAAGTTTGAGTGGTTGGAAAAGTGTCAGCAATGTTTTGAGAAACTAAAGGCGCTACTGACCGAAGCACAAGCTTTGGTGCAACCCGAGTCGGGTAAAGAATTCATGATTTATAGTGATGCATCCTTGCATGGTTTGGGATGTGTACTCATGCAAGAGGGTAAGGTGGTAGCCTACGCTTCAAGGCAATTAAAGCCTCACGAGAAGAACTACCCGATACATGACTTGGAATTGGCTGCAATTATTTTTGCGTTAAGGATTTGGAGACACTATCTATATGGTGAGAAATGATGGGTGTTCACTGACCATAAAAGTTTAAAACACCTAATGACTCAAAAATATTTGAACCTAAGGCAATGTAGATGGCTCGAATTACTCAAAGATTACGAGCTTTTGATTGATTACCATTCGGGTAAGGCGAATGTAGTCGCCAACACTTTGAGTGAAAAAATTATTATTTTCCTTGAGGGCTATGGGTACGCGGCTGGCTTTGTCCGAAGATGGCTCAATCCTAGCAGAGTTGAGAGTTAGATCGATCTTTCTTCAACAGATTTGTGATGACCGGAAAGTTAATAAAGAGTTACAAGCTAAAAGAGCTCAATGTGAGTCTAGCAATGAAACAAATTTTCAAATCGACTCTGATGATTGCTTGAGATTTCGTGGTAGGATCCGTGTTCCAAATGACACCGAGTTGATTCAGAATATTTTACATGAGGCACATAGCGGTTTTTTATCAGTCCACTCGGGTAGTACAAAGATGTATATTGATTTGAAGAAATTGTATTGGTGGAATGGTATGAAAAGGGATATCTCTGAGTTTGTGTCAAAATGACCGAATGGAAATGGGACCGTATTACTATGGAATTTGTGACAGGATTACCTTTGTCTCCAAAGAAGAAAGATGTCGTCTGGTTCGTAGTTGACTCGTTGACTAAATCGGCTCATTTTATAGGTACGAACTAATTTCTCGCTTGATAAGATAGCCGAGCTATACATTACTAAAATTGTGAGACTTCATGGCGTACCATTGTCGATTATTTCAGATAGAGATCCAAGGTACACTTCTCAATTTTGGAAGAAATTACAAGAAGCTTTGGGTACAAAGCTAAACTTTAGCACCGCTTTTCATCCGCAGACTGATGGACAATCTGAGAGAGTAATTTAGACACTTGAAGATATGCTCAGATGTTGTGTTCTTGAATGCGAAGGTAGTTGGGAAAGGTACTTACCTTTGGTTGAATTTGGTTACAACAATAGTTATCAGTCGAGCTTGAAGATGGCACCTTATGAGGTATTGTATGGACGTAAATGTCGTACACCGTTGTATTGGACTAAGCATAAGGAGAATAAGATTCATGGAATCGGTTGAGTTAAGGAAACTATAGAAAAGGTGAAAGTAATTCGTGATTGTTTGAAAGCGGCATCAGATAGGAAAAAGTCGTACGTAGATTTGAAAAGAAAGGAAATTGAGTATCAGGTTGGTGATAAAGTATTCTTGAAAGTGTCTTCATGGAAAAGGGTCCTGAGATTTGGAAAAAAAGGCAAATTAAGTCCTCGATTTATATGACCATATGAGATTACTGAAAGGATAGGGCCTGTTGCTTATCGATTGGTTTTGTCAACTGAATTACAAAATATTCAAGATGTATTTCATGTATCCATGTTACACGTCAATCTTTCTCATGTGATTGCACCGACAGAGGTTGAAATCAGACCAGATATGACTTATGGCAAGGAACCGATTAAGATCTTGGCTCGAGAAGTCAAGCAATTGAGAAATAAAAGTGTTGCTCTTGTGAAAGTTTTATTGTGAAGACATGGGGTTAAAGAGGCTGCATGGGAGCCCGAGAAGACTATGAGGAAACAGTACCCAAACCTTTTTACTGGCAAGATTTTCGGGGACGAAAATCCCTATAGGAGTTGTAACATCCTAATTTAGGGCCTAGTCGAAACAGTGGTTTCAAGACCACATATCCAAAATAGAAATAATTATTTCATGATTATTGTGAGGTCTAGGATGAGAATGTATGCTTGAGTAGAAATTTCATAGAGAAATTCTACGCCTAAGGTGCTTAAATTGACATTAGGGACCAAATTGCAAAATATGTAAAACTTGAGTTCTAGAAGCTTTTAGCATGGAATTGAGTTGGATTATAAATTAAAGGTCCTCAAATAGTAATTTGACCAAGTTCTAAAAATTTGGACAAAAAAGGGCATGCATGGCTAAAAATTTTAAAGAAAGGCCTTAGGGGCATTTTGGTCATTTGGTTAATTACAGAATAAAAAGGGAAAAATCAAGCAAAAATGTTGTCCATCTTCTACATGGTGTGCTAAAAATTCAAGGGACTCCATAGCTAGGGTTTTCAACATTTCAAGCTTGATTGTAAGTGCTCCCTAGCCCCGTTTTTTATGTTCTTTATCCTTGAAGCATGTTCTAGCCATTTCTACCCTAATTTTAAGCTAGGGCTCACGTTCAAAAACTTACCTATGTGTGACATGTTTGTATTTTGGTGTTTAATGGAGGAATATGAAAGTTTGATGTAAGATATGTGACGGCCCAAAGTTGACCCTAGTCGAAAAGTGGTTTCGGGACCACGAAACCGAGTCTTATAAATAATTAAAATTTATATTCTGTGTTTATGATGTGAGTAATTGCATGTGTGAAAGTTTCATGCATTAATTTGATCATCTTTATGTGAATCTTTTTTTATATGGACTTATATGAAACTTTGTTGGAAAGTGAGAGGCTAATTTACAATGGTCTAATAGTACATGCATGGAAAGGAGTGGTTTTGCATGTCAATTTACCCAAGTTAAATATGGTGGCCGGCCATGTTATGGAGTAAATAATATTATAACTATTTTATGCTAATAGTTTATGTTACAAAATGAAATAATGAATAAGGTTAATAAAATACAAGTTAGTGGGAGGAAAAACCAAAGTTAGCCTATGTTTTCTCCTCCATTGCCGTAACTAGAGAAAGAAGAGGAAGAAAAGCCTTTGGGGAAGAAAATTCGGCTAAGGTGGATACCTAAAGTAAGCTCAAGAGCAAGGGGGAACTAGATCCGATAAAGGGAAGGAAAAAGTAATTGAATAGCCGTTGAAGTCGTTCGACGACATTTGAGGTAAGTCTTCGAGTAATGATCCTACTTGAATTATATTGAAATGAATAGTCATACTATGACGGATAGTCGAATGTGCTTAGAGACTATGTTATAAAGCCAATTGAAATTATGCTCTTTGTGTGCGGCTACTGAGCCGAAATTTGAAAGGTTTAATAAATGTTTTGTGTTTGAGCCTTAGTAACGAAGAAATGAAATGGATGTGTTATGATTATTGATATATGTGTGCATGAGCATTTGAAATATATCCGGGCTAAGACCCGAAGGCAATTATGCGAGTTGATATATCCGGGCTAAGACCCGAAGGCAATTATGCGAGTTAATATATCCGGGCTAAGACCCGAAGGCAATTATGCGAGTTGATATATCCGGGCTAAGACCCGAAGGCAATTATGCGAGTTAATATGTCCGGGCTATGACCCGAAGGCAATTATGCGAGATGATATATCCGGGCTAAGACCCGAAGGCAATTATGCAAGTTGATATGTCCGGGTTAAGACCCGAAGGCAAAGGTGTTTGCGGTTGTATTCGGTTAAATACCGAAGAAACTTGGGTTTGAATGTGAGCGATTTGTGCTGTAACTAATTCAATAAATATGCTCGACCAACCCGAACGATAAGGTGTGTTGCATGTGCATTGGAAAAGTCGATTCGTTTTAAATAGTATTCGTGCGATCGGCTAACGAATTTTCGGCTTTTAGAAAGGTTGATACTTTGTGTATATATGTTGATGGAGTGTGAAGTAAGTATGATTATGAGAATGTGTGTTAATAAAGTGATTTAGTTAGCTATGTGAATGTAATACTGTAGTCAAAGCCGATTTCATTACTTGAGACTTACTAAGCTTAAAATGCTTACCCGGTTGCTTTGGCTCTCTGTTTTATAGATTTTGCTCGTTAGCTATCGGATTCGGGATCAGCGAAGTCGAAGTCATCTACACTATCAAGCTCTTTGGTACTCTTTTAGTTGAACTCTGGATATGGCATGTATAGGACTACCCCCTATTGTTTAAGTTCTTTTGTGATGTATGTGTGTAAAGCCATGCGAAAATGGCTTGTAAAAGTGGAGTATGGCATTAGACCATTTGTGTGTATGTATGTATATATATGGTTTCATGATGTGACTATGGTTTGAAATGGAAGTGTTGGGCTAATGATCAGCCATTGGAATGGCTAAATATGATCACATGTGGACCTATGTAGGGCAAAATCCTAGTTGGTCCATGGTGACCACAAAATAGGTAAAGTTTATCTTGAAAACAGATTTTGACAGCAACAGTGGTGTAGAATTGAAAAATCACATAAATTCGTAGGAGTGGAATTAAATAGTGAATAAATTATGTAATCAAACCTTGATGAATCTACTTTCATATGGAAGTAACGAAACAATTATAGGAACAGTACAGAAAGAGATATTCCGGTTCTTGTGGAACAGGGCCAGAACAGTTTCTGGATTCACTGTTCCGCCTTTGGAAATTCACTATAAATTGACCAGAGATAATTAGGGGTCATACCATATATGTATGGATTCCTCTCTGAGTCTAGTTTCCATAGAAACAAACGGCATCAGTATTGAAGCTCTGTGCAGAGAGATATCCCAGTCGTAATGGGAAAAGGTCAGTGTAGTCGACCCCTGTAACATGGGAGACTTTGACTAATAAACTGTACTAGTTGGCCCAACCAAAAATTCTAGAAAAAAATCCATAGGTGGGGACATGAGTCTAGTTTCAGGGAAAAATCACAAAACTGATTTTTGAGTTGTGAAACTCAAGATATGATTTTTGAAGCGACTAGTACTCAGACTGGGCAGTGTCTGGAAAAAAAAAAAAAAATTTTTTTTTCAAAGTTTGTTAACATCTCGTGTCCGACTCCGGTGTCGGTCTCGGGTTCGGGGTGTTACAATTTAGTGGTATCAGAGCTACGGTTTAGTCGATTCTAGGACTACCGTAATGTGTTGGGGTCTAGCTATACATGCCATTTTATGTGATTAATTGATAGTGTGGTGATTTCTGACATTTGCAAATGTGTTTATTTATAGTAATGGATCCCGATCCCAACCGAGCGGTAGCTGATGATCTTGAGAGTGTAGCGCCTGCTCCCGCACAAGGGACAGCGCCGGTGGACTCTCAACCTAATGCGAGTAACCCGAACGATGAAGCTAGACAAGCTTTCTATAGCGTGATGAATGATTGGTTCAACCAATACATTCGAACTAATACGGCTGTTCCACAACCCCCATTCCCGACAAACACTACCCCCGCACCTACAATACCTCCGGTAACTGACCAAATAAGGTCAAATAAGCCCCAGTTGACCGAATCCGAAAACATGGGGCTACTGAATTTAAAGCTACGGATAGCGACGATGCCGAGCGAGCTGAATTTTGGTTGGACAACACTATCCGGGTACTCGATGAGCTATCTTGTACACCCGATGAATGTCTAAAGTGTGCTATCTCCTTGCTACGTGATTCTGCCTACTATTGGTGGAGTACTCTGACTTCTGTCGTGCCCAGGGAGCAAGTAACTTGGGAGTTTTTCCAAACTGAGTTTCGGAAAAAGTATATCAGTCAGAGATTTGTTGATCAAAAACGGAAGGAATTTCTCGAGCTTAAGCAAGGTTCTATGTCAGTTACTGATTACGAGCGAAAATTTGTTAGACTTAGTAGATACGCTCGGGAATGTGTTTCGTCCGAGGCTGTTATGTGTAAACGCTTCGAAGATGGGCTGAATGAAGATATAAAAATGTTCGTTGGCATTCTTGAGATACGAGAGTTCGTAGTACTTGTCGAGCGAGCTTGTAAAGCCGAAGAGCTTAGAAAGGAAAAACAAAAAGTTGATGTGGGAACCGGGGAGTTTCGTAAAAGATTCTCGGGAAAGTCTCATCAACAGGCATCGAAGAAATTTCGAGATGATGTGGGCCGGTCTAAAAGCACTTCGGGCCTTTTTAGACGAGATCGTGATCGACCCCTTGTGGGTACACGAGGCACTTCAGTCGCCAGTGTTGGGAATGAACGTCGAGGCCGAACGGAATGTCGACATTGCGGCAAATGGCATTTGGGGAGCTGTAGATTCCATGACCGCTCCTGTTACAAGTGCGGATCAGTGGACCACTTCATTAAAGATTGCCCGAGGCTGTCTGAAGAGAATGTGAATCAGAGTGGGAGACCGGGTGCTACCACTGCTCGAGGTAGACCATCTAGAAATATGGGCAATGCTAGTGGTGGTCAGAGAGGATCTAGAGATGCTACGACCAGATCCGAGGCTAGTGCACCTGCTAGAGCATATGCTATACGTGCCCGCGAGGATGCTTCTTCGCCTGATGTTATTACCGGTACTTTTACTCTCTTTGATACTAATGTAATTGCTTTGATTGACCCCGGTTCTACTCATTCTTACATATGTGAAACCTTAGCATCCAGTAAGACTTTACCTATTGAGTCTACTGAGTTTGTAATTCGGGTGTCAAATCCCTTGGGTCGTTATGTACTTGTCGACAAAGTGTGTAAGAAATGTCCCCTAGCAATTCGAGGTTCCTGTTTTCCAGCGGACTTGATGCTTTTGCCGTTTGATGAATTTGATGTTATCCTTGGGTTGGATTGGTTGACCGTGCATGATGCGGTTGTGAATTGCAAGAGCAAGACTATTGATTTGAGGTGCGCAAATAACGAAGTAGTCCGAATTGAGTCCGCGGACTTGGAGGGGATACCAGCTGTAATATCAGCAATGTTGGCACAGAAATATGTGAGAAAAGGGTGCGAAGCATACCTTGCATATGTGCTTGATGACAAAGAATTAGAAAAGAAACCCGAATCTGTGCCGGTGGTTTGTGAATACCCGGATGTTTTTCCTGAAGAATTGCCGGGTTTACCACCTGTTCGGGAGATAGAGTTTGGTATTGAGCTTATACCTGGGACTACGCCGATTTCGATAGCTCCGTATCGTATGGCACCAACTGAGTTAAAAGAGTTGAAAGCTCAGCTGCAAGAATTGACAGATAGAGGTTTCGCTCGGCCAAGTTTCTCACCTTGGGGTGCACCAGTATTGTTCGTGAAAAAGAAGGACGGAACCATGAGGTTGTGCATTGACTATCGTCAACTGAATAAAGTGACGATAAAGAATAAATACCCACTACCGCGTATCGATGATTTGTTTGATCAACTAAAGGGGGCCTCAGTGTTCTCAAAAATAGATTTGAGATCGGGTTATTATCAGTTGCGGATTCGAGATTCAGACGTACCCAAAACTGCTTTCAGAACGAGGTACGGTCACTACGAATTCTTAGTGATGCCGTTTGGGCTCACTAATGCCCCGGCAGTATTTATGGATTTGATGAATCGGATCTTCAGACCATATTTGGATCGGTTCGTAGTTGTGTTTATTGATGACATCTTGGTCTATTCAAGAGATGAGACCGAACACGCTGAGCACCTGAGACTAGTGTTGCAAATTTTACGGGATAAGCAGTTATATGCTAAGTTCAGTAAGTGTGAGTTCTGGTTAAGAGAGGTTAGCTTCTTGGGTCATGTGGTATCCGCGTCGGGTATTCGAGTTGACCCGAACAAAATTTCAGCCATACTTGACTGGAAACCTCCGAGAAATGTTACTGAAGTTCGGAGCTTTTTGGGGCTCGCCGGTTATTACCGACGATTTGTGAAAGGTTTCTCGATGATAGCCACACCAATGACGAAGCTACTTCAAAAGGATGTTAAGTTCGAGTGGACGGAGAAATGTCAGAAAAGTTTCGACCAACTGAAAACTCATTTGACTGAAGCTCCAATTTTGGTGCAACCCGAATCGGGTAAAGAGTTTGTCATCTATAGTGACGCATCCCTACTTGGGTTGGGTTGCGTATTGATGCAAGAAGGTCGAGTCGTGGCCTATGCGTCGAGACAATTGAAGCCACACGAGAGGAATTATCCGACCCATGATCTCGAACTAGCTGCCATCGTGTTTGCTTTAAAAATATGGCGACATTATCTGTTTGGTGAGAAGTGCCATGTATTTTCGGACCACAAAAGTCTCAAATATTTGATGACTCAACGAGACTTGAATCTGCGACAAAGACGTTGGCTTGAGTTATTGAAAGATTACGAGCTTGTCATTGATTACCACCCGGGAAAGGCTAACGTGGTTGCGGACGCCTTAAGCCGGAAGTCATTGTTTGCTTTGCGAGCGATGAACGTGCATTTGTCTGTTCTACCAGACAATGTGTTAGTAGCTGAATTAAAAGCTAAACCATTATTGACTCACCAAATTCGTGAAGCTCAGAAAGTCGATGATGAATTGGTTGCAAAACGGGCTGAGTGTTTTCCGAACGAGGGATCAGAGTTTCAAATTGACGACGATAATTGTTTGAGGTTCAGAAATCGGTTGTGTGTTCCAAGGAATTCGGAACTCATTTCGATGATTCTGAACGAAGCCCATTGTAGCCGAATGTCAATTCACCCGGGGAGTACGAAAATGTACAACGATTTGAAACGTCAATTTTGGTGGCATGGTATGAAACGGGACATCTCCGACTTTGTTTCGAGATGTTTAATATGTCAACAAGTGAAAGCGGAACATCAAGTGCCTTCAGGATTACTCCAGCCGATCATGATACCCGAGTGGAAATGGGATCGAGTCACAATGGACTTTGTGTCCGGACTGCCCTTGTCAGCAAGTAAGAAGGATGCGATATGGGTTGTTGTCGATAGACTAACTAAGTCGGCTCACTTTATCCCCGTGCGTACGGATTTTTCATTGGATAAACTAGCTGAATTGTATGTTTCTCAGATTGTGAGATTACACGGGGTACCGATTTCTATTGTGTCGGATAGAGATCCGAGATTCACCTCGCGATTTTGGAAGAAATTGCAAGAAGCTTTGGGTACCAAGCTGCATTTTAGCACCGCTTTTCATCCACAAACAGATGGTCAATCCGAGCGGATAATTCAGATACTTGAGGATATGTTGAGATGTTGCATCCTCGAGTTCAGTAGTTCATGGGAACGGTACTTACCTTTGATTGAATTCGCTTACAACAATAGTTTTCAATCAAGTATTAAGATGGCACCCTACGAGGCTTTATACGGTCGTAAATGCCGTACACCATTGTTTTGGACCGAGCTCGGTGAAAGTAAAATTTTCGGAGTTGATTTGATTAGAGATGCTGAACAGAAAGTAAAGGTAATCCGTGAAAGTCTGAAGATAGCCACGGATCGTCAGAAATCGTACGCAGATTTGAAACGAAAAGACATCGAGTATCAGGTGGGAGACAAAGTGTTCCTTAAGGTTTCACCTTGGAAAAAGATACTCAGGTTCGGCCGTAAGGGCAAGTTGAGCCCAAGATTCATTGGGCCGTACGAAATCTCCGAACGAGTTGGCCCGGTTGCGTATAGATTGATTTTGCCCCCGGAGCTTGAAAAGATTCATGACGTCTTTCATGTTTCGATGCTTCGACGCTATCGATCTGATCCATCGCACATAATTAGCCCATCGGAGGTTGGAATTCAAGTCGACATGAGCTATGAAGAAGAACCGATGCGTATCCTAGCTCGTGAAGTAAAGGAGTTGCGAAACAAAAGAGTTCCGCTAGTAAAGGTGTTATGGCTCAAACACGGGATCGAGGAAGCTACTTGGGAGACCGAGAGCTCAATGAAAGAACGATACCCAAACCTATTTACCGGTAAGATTTTCGGGGACGAAAATTTCTTAAGTGGGGGAGAGTTGTGACGGCCCAAAGTTGACCCTAGTCGAAAAGTGGTTTCGGGACCACGAAACCGAGTCTTATAAATAATTAAAAATTATATTCTGTGTTTATGATGTGAGTAATTGCATGTGTGAAAGTTTCATGCATTAATTTGATCATCTTTATGTGAATCTTTTTTTATATGGACTTATATGAAACTTTGTTGGAAAGTGAGAGGCTAATTTACAATGGTCTAATAGTACATGCATGGAAAGGAGTGGTTTTGCATGTCAATTTACCCAAGTTAAATATGGTGGCCGGCCATGTTATGGAGTAAATAATATTATAACTATTTTATGCTAATAGTTTATGTTACAAAATGAAATAATGAATAAGGTTAATAAAATACAAGTTAGTGGGAGGAAAAACCAAAGTTAGCCTATGTTTTCTCCTCCATTGCCGTAACTAGAGAAAGAAGAGGAAGAAAAGCCTTTGGGGAAGAAAATTCGGCTAAGGTGGATACCTAAAGTAAGCTCAAGAGCAAGGGGGAACTAGATCCGATAAAGGGAAGGAAAAAGTAATTGAATAGCCGTTGAAGTCGTTCGACGACATTTGAGGTAAGTCTTCGAGTAATGATCCTACTTGAATTATATTGAAATGAATAGTCATACTATGACGGATAGTCGAATGTGCTTAGAGACTATGTTATAAAGCCAATTGAAATTATGCTCTTTGTGTGCGGCTACTGAGCCGAAATTTGAAAGGTTTAATAAATGTTTTGTGTTTGAGCCTTAGTAACGAAGAAATGAAATGGATGTGTTATGATTATTGATATATGTGTGCATGAGCATTTGAAATATATCCGGGCTAAGACCCGAAGGCAATTATGCGAGTTGATATATCCGGGCTAAGACCCGAAGGCAATTATGCGAGTTAATATATCCGGGCTAAGACCCGAAGGCAATTATGCGAGTTGATATATCCGGGCTAAGACCCGAAGGCAATTATGCGAGTTAATATGTCCGGGCTATGACCCGAAGGCAATTATGCGAGATGATATATCCGGGCTAAGACCCGAAGGCAATTATGCAAGTTGATATGTCCGGGTTAAGACCCGAAGGCAAAGGTGTTTGCGGTTGTATTCGGTTAAATACCGAAGAAACTTGGGTTTGAATGTGAGCGATTTGTGCTGTAACTAATTCAATAAATATGCTCGACCAACCCGAACGATAAGGTGTGTTGCATGTGCATTGGAAAAGTCGATTCGTTTTAAATAGTATTCGTGCGATCGGCTAACGAATTTTCGGCTTTTAGAAAGGTTGATACTTTGTGTATATATGTTGATGGAGTGTGAAGTAAGTATGATTATGAGAATGTGTGTTAATAAAGTGATTTAGTTAGCTATGTGAATGTAATACTGTAGTCAAAGCCGATTTCATTACTTGAGACTTACTAAGCTTAAAATGCTTACCCGGTTGCTTTGGCTCTCTGTTTTATAGATTTTGCTCGTTAGCTATCGGATTCGGGATCAGCGAAGTCGAAGTCATCTACACTATCAAGCTCTTTGGTACTCTTTTAGTTGAACTCTGGATATGGCATGTATAGGACTACCCCCTATTGTTTAAGTTCTTTTGTGATGTATGTGTGTAAAGCCATGCGAAAATGGCTTGTAAAAGTGGAGTATGGCATTAGACCATTTGTGTGTATGTATGTATATATATGGTTTCATGATGTGACTATGGTTTGAAATGGAAGTGTTGGGCTAATGATCAGCCATTGGAATGGCTAAATATGATCACATGTGGACCTATGTAGGGCAAAATCCTAGTTGGTCCATGGTGACCACAAAATAGGTAAAGTTTATCTTGAAAACAGATTTTGACAGCAACAGTGGTGTAGAATTGAAAAATCACATAAATTCGTAGGAGTGGAATTAAATAGTGAATAAATTATGTAATCAAACCTTGATGAATCTACTTTCATATGGAAGTAACGAAACAATTATAGGAACAGTACAGAAAGAGATATTCCGGTTCTTGTGGAACAGGGCCAGAACAGTTTCTGGATTCACTGTTCCGCCTTTGGAAATTCACTATAAATTGACCAGAGATAATTAGGGGTCATACCATATATGTATGGATTCCTCTCTGAGTCTAGTTTCCATAGAAACAAACGGCATCAGTATTGAAGCTCTGTGCAGAGAGATATCCCAGTCGTAATGGGAAAAGGTCAGTGTAGTCGACCCCTGTAACATGGGAGACTTTGACTAATAAACTGTACTAGTTGGCCCAACCAAAAATTCTAGAAAAAAATCCATAGGTGGGGACATGAGTCTAGTTTCAGGGAAAAATCACAAAACTGATTTTTGAGTTGTGAAACTCAAGATATGATTTTTGAAGCGACTAGTACTCAGACTGGGCAGTGTCTGGAAAAAAAAAAAAAATTTTTTTTTTCAAAGTTTGTTAACATCTCGTGTCCGACTCCGGTGTCGGTCTCGGGTTCGGGGTGTTACAAGATAAACATCTTTTGTCAAGTGGTTTTCCATGAAAACATCCAAAAAGGACCAAGTTGCAAAATATGTAAATGTGGGTAATAGAAAAGTGTAATAAAGGAAAATGTGGGTTGTTATAAGCTATTATATAATTCGGCTGGGCTTGGGAAATCAAGGGAATGCATGTATTTCATTATACGAGCCTGGAGACTAAAATGTAAAAATGTGCAAAGGTAGGGGTAAATAGGTAATTTTACCATAGAGTAAGTTTTCGGGTTGAAATTGAGGAATGTGATGAATTAATAATTTAATCTATTTACATCGACTCAGAAAGACCAATTCTGGAAGTTTTGTAACCTAATTGGATGTTTATGCATGTTGGCTTTAATTGTTGTACCAAATTGAATGTGAAATGCATAAATAATGAATTGTATGAAAATGTCTATAAATCTGAAATTGATTGAAAAATGGGTTAGAATCAGTTTGAATATGGAATTCCGATGGATAGGTCACTTCTCATGAAAAATGGGATCCTACATGTGTTGCAGAAAGGATTTAACTCGGACGGGTAATCCGTTGATCTCATTATAGAAAGGATTTAGCTTGGACGGGTAATCCTGAAATGAGCCTATTGAGCGTACGTTTCAATTAGGATTTAGCCTGGGCTGGTAATCTAAATTAGACTTTATAGGGTTTTTTTTGTCATGTAAAGGATTTAGCATGGACTGGTAATCCGACAAAGCCCTTAGAGTACATGGAACAGCTAGAATTTAGCCTGGCCTAGTAATTTTGCTGTAAGAGATGTGGCTCAAGAGTGTACCGGATAGGGTACTACTGGATATGAATTGACGGTTAATAAAATAGTACACATGGAGCGTACTAAGTGATGAAATATCCATCAGGGATTCAAGGATTCACTGGATAAAATATTTGTACATGACATGAGAAATACAAATTTGAATATGTATATGATGTGATGAGCTATTTTTGGATCTTGAAATTTTATGTGACTAACTAGTTCATTGAGTGCATGTGTTTAGGGAAAACTTTTTATAATTGATGGATAACATGGCTTATTGTGATTATGTGTTAAATATGACCAGTAAGTTTACTTTCCATTATACGAACTTACTAAGCATGTAATGCTTACCCTCTTTTTACTTTTTCCTGTTTTATAGAGCACTTGGACTCTTCAAGGTTAGAGGACGGGAGGAGTTTGATCACACTATCTGCATTTTCGTTTTGGGTATAAAAGAATTACACATTTTGATATAATGGCATGTATAGGGTAACTTATCTTTTGGCTATATGTGTAACACCCCGAACCCGAAACCGACACCGGAGTCGAACACGAGGTGTTAACTGACTTTAACCCCTTATAAAATTTATTTTCCAGACACTGCCCAATCTGTGTACTAGTCGTTTTAAAAATCATATCTTGAGTTTCGTAACTCAAAAATCAGTTTCGTAATTTTTCCCAGAAACTAGACTCATGTGCCCATCTATGTAATTTTTTTCTAGAATTTTTGGTCGGGCCAATTAGTACAGTTTATTAGTCAAAGTCTCCCATGTTGCAGGGGTCGACTACACTGACCTTTGCCCATTACGACTTGGATATCTCCCTGCACGGGGCTTCAATACTGATGCCGTTTATTTCTATGAAAACTAGACTCAGAGAGGAATCTGTACATATATGGTACGACCCCTAATTATCAATGGTTAATTTATAATGAATTTTCAAAGTCGGAGCAGTGAATCCAGAAACCGTTCTGGCCCTGTCCCACAAAAATCTGTTTATCTCTTAATATACTGCCCATATGATCTCTTCGTTACTTCCTCATGAAAACAGACTCATCGAGCTTCGATTACATAATTTATTCATCAACTAATTCCACTCCTACTATTTTTAGTGATTTATCAATCTCATGACACTGCTGCTGCCAGCATCTGTTACGAAAGTAACTAGGTCCATTTCATGCCTACCCTTGATCCAACTCAATCGAACATTCGTGCCATTTTCGCATGGCTTAAAGTTTACATGCCAAAGTTCAAACACAACGTAATAGCTTATACATGCCAAAATGTTCTTCTAAGCCAACTAAGAAGAAAGTACCAAAACTTGCTATCCGGTGTGATGACTTCGATGACGGCCTGACCCCGCAAAAAAATAGATGAGTCCAAGCAACCTATAATGGGTGACAAGGAAACACCGAGTGAGTTTATAACTCAGTAAGTCATAAGCAATGCACTACCATCCATCAATAACATTATCACAAGAGGAAACAAAATGGAACGAGACAATTTACTCCATCCATACCGAACCATACCACAGTTCCTCCAACCTATCGATTCAGTTTCATATCAATTCATGCATTCACATTCCGTATACTCATCAATAGGACATTGAAGCATTTTCATAAATCAATTTATTTTCGTTACAATCAAACGACTAAACGGCCTTTCACCCATCCTACGATAAATTTTATGTACGTGACTTCAAGTATATTTGTCATATAGGTTCAAACTTACCGAGCTCAACACCAAGTATAAGCATAGCACCTATTAGCCATGTACTCAAGACACTTACCCGATCCGCTGTCCGCGATCGGCTCAATAGTGTCGCACACATAGTGTCCATAATGATTCACGAATGTATATTGAGTCCGCACACTCAGTGCTATATAATCAACTCGCACACTTAGTGCTACGTAATCAAATCGCACACTTAGTGCTACATAGTCAAACTCGCACACTTAGTGCCGCATGGTCAATTCGCACACTTAGTGCATCATATTCATTTCGCACACTTAGTGCAACATAGTCAAATCGCACACTTAGAGCTGTACAATTTAATCCCGCGCACTTAGCGCCAATCTCATGCTCATAAATGGTTATACCCGCACGTTTAGTGCCGAGATCAACAACTCAGTACATCTTACCTCTTTTCTTTTCATTCAACAATTTCATCATCACATACGTACATGCATATATATATATGTATATTTATTCATTCCATCCAGCATCAATACATAAACATTATGACCATTTGAAATAATACCAACTACATGCTTAATGAGTTACCTTATGTTGGGTAAGACGGTTCCAACTCGGCTACTCAGTGATCTTTTCTTTGCCTTTGCTTGATTCTCCTCCTTTAGCTCCTTGAGCTTAATCAATAATTCACTAGTTTAACCATCTTGTTAAACATTCATAATTCAATTTCACATGCTTATGTATGTTTGTATATTCGGCAACCATCCTCACTAATTACTCAATGTTGATGGCCGAATGGATGTATGTGTGTACAATGTCAACTATAACATCATGTAATTCCACATAGGACTACATTTCTTAAGTTCCACATCTTGATGCCCATTATACATAATCAAATTTAACATCATATATATATTTACTCATGTGGCCGAATATACATACTCCCATATAATATCAAGTACTCACTTTAAGTATATTGCCGAATATACTTAATCATACACACACCTAACCAAAATAATTTCTAAAATCTTTATATCATTTATAATACATCTAATTATCCTTTTTCACATTATCAACTCAAATCACATACATTATTTACTATAACATCTTTACATTCGGCATTGGTGTCAACCATAGTAGCCGATTCTTCCTACTTTGTACCCATGCATCTATTAATCCTTAGTTGGTTCAAACACTTCACACACTAGGATTCATCAAATTTTTAACAAGAAATAAAATCTCTAATCCTCAAACTACCATGGCCGAACCTTCATGGAGTTGCTAAGACTCCTCATTTCTACTTCTGACACACTCTCACATCCAAACCCTTTTATTAAACACCCAAAGTCAACCATCTCCTTACATCATCACCAAAGACATCAAAATACCAACCAAGAACGTAACATTCATGGCCGAATGTCATCTCCATCATTTAACAAAGTTTGAACCATGGCTAGGTAGATTTTGAACTTACAACTTAAAATATACATGAATCTCAAAGAATAACATTAAACATACCTCAATCTAGTTACATGCATGGCCAAACTTCCTCCTAATCCTCTTCCTTAGGATTTTCGGTCAAAAGAGGTTGAAAAAGGATGAACAAAACCTTTCTTTTCCTTCCTTTAGCTCACGGCAATGGGGTGTATGCATGAGACCATTATTATTATTTTTTCTTTTTTTTCATCACCCTTCCTTTCATTATTTAATTATCATGCTTATTATTTTATTTTCCTTACCATACATCACTAACACAACATGTTGGTGACATGTTTCCACCCATAGCATGGCCGGCCACTACATATTAGGGAGGGGGAATTTGACATGCAAGTCCCCTTTTTCTTCCACATGCACTAATAGGTCCTCATGCATTGACCTATCACATTTTAAAATTTTCTCATATAAGTCCTATTGACTAAATTCACATGCAATCGACTAAATCGAAGCTTGAAATTTTCACACATTCATGATTACATATTCTAGACAATAAACATCACATTCGAACCTTTCGGTGACTCGGTTTAGCGGTCCCGAAACCACTTCCCGACTAGGGTCAATTTTGGGCTGTCACAACTCTCCCTCACTTAAGAAATTTTCGTCCTCGAAAATCTTACCGGTAAATAGGTTTGGATATCGTTCTTTCATCGAGCTCTCGGGTTCCCAGGTTGCTTCCTCGATCCCGTGTTTGAGCCACAACACCTTAACCAACGGAACCCTTTTATTTCGCAACTCTTTCACTTCACGAGCTAGGATACGAATCGGTTCTTCTTCATAGCTCAAGTCAGATTGAATTTCAACTTCTGAGGGATTAATCACATGTGACGGATCGGATCTATAACGTCGAAGCATTGAAACATGGAAGACATCGTGCATCCTTCAAGTTCAGGGGGCAAAATCAATCTATATGCAACCGGCCCCACTCGTTCGAAAATTTCGTACGGCCCAATGAATCTCGGGCTCAACTTGCCTTTATGGCCAAATCTGAGTACCTTCTTCCAAGGTGACACTTTAAGAAACACTTTATCTCCCACCTGATATTCAATGTCCTTTCTTTTTAAATCCGCATACGATTTTTGATGATCTGTGGCTACCTTCAGACTTTCGCGGATTACCTTTACTTTTTGTTCAGCATCTTTAATCAAATCAACTCCGAAAATTTTACTTTCACCAAGCTCGGTCCAAAACAATGGCGTACGGCATTTACGACCGTACAAAGCCTCATAAGGTGCCATCTTAATACTTGATTGAAAACTATTGTTGTAAGCGAATTCAATCAAAGGTAAATACTGTTCCCATGAACTACTGAACTCGAGGATGCAACATCTCAACATATCCTCAAGTATCTGAATTATCCGCTCGGATTGACCATCGGTTTGGGGGTGAAAAGCGGTGCTAAAATGCAGCTTGGTACCCAAAGCTTCTTGCAATTTCTTCCAAAATCGTGAGGTGAATCTCGGATCTCTATCCGACACGATAGAAATAGGTACTCCATGTAATCTCACAATCTGAGAGACATACAATTCGGCTAGTTTATCCAATGAAAGATCCGTACGCACGGGGATAAAGTGAGCCGACTTAGTCAGCCTATCAACAACAACCCAAATCGCATCCTTCTTACTTGCGGATAATGGCAGTCCGGACACAAAGTCCATTGTGACTCGGTCCCATTTCCACTCGGGTATCATGATCGGCTGAAGTAACCCTGAAGGCACTTGATGTTCCACTTTCACTTGTTGACATATTAAACACCTCGAAACAAAGTCAGAGATGTCTCATTTCATACCATGCCACCAAAACCGACGTTTCAAGTCGTTGTACATTTTCGTGCTCCCCGGGTGAATTGACATTCGGCTACAATGGGCTTCGTTCAGAATCATCGGAATGAGTTCCGAATTCCTTGGAACGCACAAATGACTTCTAAACCTCAAACAACCATCATCATCAATCTGAAACTCCGATTCCTTGTTCGGAACACACTCAGCTCGTTTTGCAACCAATTCATCATCGACTTTCTGAGCTTCACGAATTTGATGAGTCAATAATGGTTTGGCTTTTAATTCAGCTACTAACACATTGTCAGGTAGAACAGACAAGTGTACATTCATCGCTCGCAAAGCAAACAGTGATTTCCGGCTTAAGGCGTCCGCAACCACATTAGCCTTTCCCGGGTGGTAATCAATGACAAGCTCGTAATCTTTCAACAACTCAAGCCAACGTCTTTGTCGCAGATTCAAGTCTCGTTGAGTCATCAAATATTTGAGACTTTTGTGATCCGAAAACACATGGCACTTCTCACCAAACAAATAATGTCGCCATATTTTCAATGCAAACACAATGGCGGCTAGTTCGAGATCATGGGTCGGATAATTTCTCTCGTGTGCCTTCAATTGTCTCGACGCATAGGCCACAACTCGACCTTCTTGCATCAATACGCAACCCAACCCAAGTAGGGATGCATCACTATAAATGACAAACTCTTTACCCGATTCAGGTTGCACCAAAATTGGAGCTTCAGTCAAATGAGTTTTCAGTTGATCGAAGCTTTTCTGACATTTCTCCGTCCATTCGAACTTAACATCCTTTTGAAGTAGCTTCGTCATTGGTGTGGCTATCATCGAGAAACCTTTGACAAATCGTCGGTAATAACCGGCGAGCCCTAGAAAGCTCCGGACTTCGGTAACATTTCTCGGAGGCTTCCAGTTAAGTATGGCTGAAATTTTGCTCGGGTCAACTCGAATACCCGATGCGGATACCACATGACCCAAGAAGCTAACCTCTCTTAACCAGAACTCACACTTACTGAACTTAGCATATAACTGCTTATCCCGCAAAATTTGCAACACTAGCCTCAGATGCTCAGCATGTTCGGTCTCATCTCTTGAATAGACCAAGATGTCATCAATAAACACAACTACGAACCGATCCAAATACGGCCTGAAGATCCGATTCATCAAATCCATAAACACCGCAGCGGCATTAGTGAGCCCAAACGGCATCACTAAGAACTCGTAGTGACCGTACCTCGTTCTGAAAGCAGTTTTGGGTACGTCTGAATCTCGAATCCGCAACTGATAATAACCCGATCTCAAATCTATCTTTGAAAACACCGATGCTCCCTTTAATTGATCGAACAGATCATCAATACGCGGTAACGGATACTTATTCTTTATCGTCACTTTATTCAGTTGACGATAGTCAATGGACAACCTCATGGTTCCATCCTTCTTTTCACGAACAATACTGGTGCACCCCAAGGTGAGAAACTCGGTCGAGCGAAACCTCTATCCGTCAATTCTTGCAACTGAGCTTTCAACTCTTTTAACTCGGTTAGTGCTATACGATACGGAGCGATCGAAATTGGCGTAGTTCCAGGTACAAGCTCAATACCAAACTCTACCTCCCGAACAGGTGGCAAACCCGGTAACTCTTCAGGAAAAACATCCGGGTATTCACAAACCACCGGCACCGATTCGGGTTTCTTTTCTAACTCCTTGTCATCAAGTACATACGCGAGGCATGCTTCGCACCCTTTCCTTACATATTTCTGGGCCAACATTGCTGATATTACAGCTGGCAACCCCCTTAAGTCCGCAGACTCAACTCGGATTATTAGAGGGCATCTCTTACACACTTTATCAACAAGTACGCATTGACCCAAAGGGTTTGATACTCGAATTACGAGCTCAGTAGACTCAACAGATAGAGTCTTACTGGTTGCTAAGGTTTCGCATACATATGAATGAGTAGAACCAGGGTCAATAAAAGCAATCACATTAGTATCAAAGAGAGTGAAGGTACCAGTGATGACGTCGGGGGAGGATGCCTCCTCTCGTGCGCGAATGGCATATGCTCTAGCAGGAGTACGGTTCTCGGCTCGATCGGCCGTATCAGAGGCCCCCTCTGACTACCACCCCTGCCTCCTAAGATTCTCGGTGGTCTACCTCTAGATGTCACTCCACTAGGTCTTGCACCTTGAATCTTATTCTTCTCATCCAGCTCCGTGCAATCTCTAATAAAGTGGTCCTTCGAACCGCATCCGTAACAGGCCCTGCTAGTAGACTTGCCCCAACATTCACCTAGGTGTCGTCTTCCACATTGGGGACATTCAGGTTTCTCGTGACGATTATTGCCCACACTAGCTACCGAAGTAGCTCGGGAGCCCATCGATGGTCTTGCCCTGATGGAAATTCCCGCAGTCGCCCTCGACTTATTAATGTCCTCCCTGAACTTCTTTACAGCTAAGAACGGAGCTTTACCCGTCGATCTTTTACGATAATCTCTAGCTTCAAATTCAGCCTTCCTCTTCTCCTTTCCAAGTTCTTCCGCCTTGCAGGCTCGTTCGACTAGTGTTACGAATTCTTTTATTTCCAAAATACCCATTAGTAGCTTTAAATCTTCATTCAATCCTTCCTCGAATCTTTTGCACATAGCAACCTCATCAGCTACACACTCCCGGGCATACCTACTGAGTCTTACGAATTCATGTTCGTATTCAGATACAGTCATACGGCCTTGCTTGAGTTCCAAGAACTCCTTACGCTTCTGATCAATGAACCGTTGGCTAATAAATTTCTTTCGGAATTCCGTTTGAAAGTAGTCCCAAGTTACTCGCTCGTTCGGGACTATGGAAATCAAGGTCCTCCACCAATAGTAGGCTGAGTCTCGCAACAAAGATACAGCACATTTTAGACATTCGTCGGGTGTGCATGACAATTCATCGAACACCCGAATGGTGTTATCAAGCCAGAACTCGGCCCTTTCGGCATCATCAGTTACTATGGCCTTGAACTCCTCGGCCCCACGCTTCCTAATCAAGTCTACAGGTGGCTTACTCAGCCTCACAGGATCAGCGACTGATGGCATTACAGGCTCTTGGGGTGGATTATTCAAATTTGGGAATTGTTGGACAGCCGGGTTGGTTCGGGCATATTGCGCGACCCACTCATTCATCATGGTAAAGAAGGCTTGTTTAGCCGCCTCACCTTGATTATTCGCAGATGACTGAGGTTCAACAGGCGGCGTCCCTTGTGCAGGAGCAGCCGCTACACTCTCAACGTCATCCGCTAGGGTTCTTTCTTCACCGGGGTCCATTTACTAATCAAAACAAAAACATTTCAACTGTCAGAAGTCATCACACATTTAAACATTAACATTCGGCATGTATAGCTAGACTCATACGCGCTATAGTAGTCCTAGAACCGACTAAACCATAGCTCTGATACCAATCAAATGTAACACCCCGAACCCGAAACCGACACCGGAGTCGAACACGAGGTGTTAACTGACTTTAACCCCTTATAAAATTTATTTTCCAGACACTGCCCAATCTGTGTACTAGTCGTTTTAAAAATCATATCTTGAGTTTCGTAACTCGAAAATCAGTTTTGTAATTTTTCCCAGAAACTAGACTCATGTGGCCATCTATGTAATTTTTTTCTAGAATTTTTGGTCGGGCCAATTAGTACAGTTTATTAGTCAAATTCGCCCATGTTGCAGGGGTCGACTACACTGACCTTTGCCCATTACGACTTGGATATCTCCCTGCACGGGGCTTCAATACTGATGCCGTTTGTTCCTAAGAAAACTAGACTCAGAGAGGAATCTGTACATATATGGTACGACCCCTAATTATCGATGGTTAATTTATAATGAATTTCCAAAGTCGGAGCAGGGAATCCAGAAACCCTTCTGGCCCTATCCCACAAAAATCTGTTTATCTCTTAATATACTGCCCATATGATCTCTTCGTTACTTCCTCATGAAAACAGACTCATCGAGCTTCGATTACATAATTTATTCATCAACTAATTCCACTCCTACTATTTTTAGTGATTTATCAATCTCATGACACTGCTGCTGCCAGCATCTGTTACGAAAGTAACTAGGTCCATTTCATGCCTACCCTTGATCCAACTCAATCGAACATTCGTGCCATTTTCGCATGGCTTAAAGTTTACATGCCAAAGTTCAAACACAACGTAATAGCTTATACATGCCAAAATGTTCTTCTAAGCCAACTAAGAAGAAAGTACCAAAACTTGCTATCCGGTGTGATGACTTCGATGACGGCCTGACCCCGCAAAAAAATAGATGAGTCCAAGCAACCTATAATGGGTGACAAGGAAACACCGAGTGAGTTTATAACTCAGTAAGTCATAAGCAATGCACTACCATCCATCAATAACATTATCACAAGAGGAAACAAAATGGAACGAGACAATTTACTCCATCCATACCGAACCATACCATAGTTCCTCCAACCTATCGATTCAGTTTCATATCAATTCATGCATTCACATTCCGTATACTCATCAATAGGACATTGAAGCATTTTCATAAATCAATTTATTTTCGTTACAATCAAACGACTAAACGGCCTTTCACCCATCCTACGATAAATTTTATGTACGTGACTTCAAGTATATTTGTCATATAGGTTCAAACTTACCGAGCTCAACACCAAGTATAAGCATAGCACCTATTAGCCATGTACTCAAGACACTTACCCGATCCGCTGTCCGTGATCGGCTCAATAGTGTCGCACACATAGTGTCCATAATGATTCACGAATGTATATTGAGTCCGCACACTCAGTGCTATATAATCAACTCGCACACTTAGTGCTACGTAATCAAATCGCACACTTAGTGCTACATAGTCAAACTCGCACACTTAGTGCCGCATGGTCAATTCGCACACTTAGTGCATCATATTCATTTCGCACACTTAGTGCAACATAGTCAAATCGCACACTTAGTGCTGTACAATTTAATCCCGCGCACTTAGCGCCAATCTCATGCTCATAAATGGTTATACCCGCACGTTTAGTGCCGAGATCAACAACTCAGTACATCTTACCTCTTTTCTTTTCATTCAACAATTTCATCATCACATACGTACATGCATATATATATATGTATATTTATTCATTCCATCCAGCATCAATACATAAACATTATGACCATTTGAAATAATACCAACTACATGCTTAATGACTTACCTTGTGTTGGGTAAGACGGTTCCAACTCGGCTACTCAGTGATCTTTTCTTTGCCTTTGCTTGATTCTCCTCCTTTAGCTCCTTGAGCTTAATCAATAATTCACTAGTTTAACCATCTTGTTAAACATTCATAATTCAATTTCACATGCTTATGTATGTTTGTATATTCGGCAACCATCCTCACTAATTACTCATGTTGATGGCCGAATGGATGTATGTGTGTACAATGTCAACTATAACATCATGTAATTCCACATATGACTACATTTCTTAAGTTCCACATCTTGATGCCCATTATACATAATCAAATTTAACATCATATATATATTTACTCATGTGGCCGAATATACATACTCCCATATAATATCAAGTACTCACTTTAAGTATATTGCCGAATATACTTAATCATACACACACCTAACCAAAATAATTTCTAAAATCTTTATATCATTTATAATACATCTAATTATCCTTTTTCACATTATCAACTCAAATCACATACATTATTTACTATAACATCTTTACATTCGGCATTTTGTCAACCATAGTAGCCGATTCTTCCTACTTTGTACCCATGCATCTATTAATCCTTAGTTGGTTCAAACACTTCACACACTAGGATTCATCAAATTTTTAACAAGAAATAAAATCTCTAATCCTCAAACTACCATGGCCGAACCTTCATGGAGTTGCTAAGACTCCTCATTTCTACTTCTCACACACTCTCACATCCAAACCCTTTTATTAAACACCCAAAGTCAACCATCTCCTTACCTCATCACCAAAGACATCAAAATACCAACAAAGAACGTAACATTCATGGCCGAATGTCATCTCCATCATTTAACAAAGTTGAACCATGGCTAGGTAGATTTTGAACTTACAACTTAAAATATACATGAATCTTAAAGAATAACATTAAACATACCTCAATCTAGTTACATGCATGGCCAAACTTCCTCCTAATCCTCTTCCTTAGGATTTTCGGTCAAAAGAGGTTGAAAAAGGATGAACAAAACCTTTCTTTTCCTTCCTTTAGCTCACGGCAATGGGGTGTATGCATGAGACCATTATTTTTTTTTCTTTTTTTTCATCACCCTTCCTTTCATTATTTAATTATCATGCTTATTATTTTATTTTCCTTACCATACATCACTAACACAACATGTTGGTGACATGTTTCCACCCATAGCATGGCCGGCCACTACATATTAGGGAGGGGGAATTTGACATGCAAGTCCCCTTTTTCTTCCACATGCACTAATAGGTCCTCATGCATTGACCTATCACATTTTAAAATTTTCTCATATAAGTCCTATTGACTAAATTCACATGCAATCGACTAAATCGAAGCTTGAAATTTTCACACATTCATGATTACATATTCTAGACATAAACATCACTTCAACCTTTCGTGACTCGGTTTATCGAACACTCCGTAGTCAATTGC